>NC_061486.1:788677-798677 GCF_022539355.2 Hippoglossus stenolepis
CGTTGATCAGGATTTGAGCCTGAAACACAAAGACCAGTGACCCATCATGTGTGTGTATCTATGTGTATCATGTGTGTATCAGCTGTGTGTATCAGCTGTGTGTGTATCAGCTGTGTGTATCAGCTGTGTGTGTATCAGCTGTGTGTGTATCAGCTGTGTGTGTATCAGCTGTGTGCAGTAAACACAGTACACACAGCAGCGATGTGAGTCTGTGCTGTGGTAACAGTGTTTATGTGAATCATATGTGATGCAGCCTGCAGAGAGAGAAACAGCATCCATCATTGATTCCCTCTGTTTCTGCAGCTCCACTTCTTCTTCTCCCCTCGTTTCCTTCTCTCTCTGGTTCGCGTGTTGTCCTCAGGTTTTCCTGCTGAAGAAAGAATCACTTTAAACCTTCTGCTGTAGCTGCCAATGATCTAAAGAGGGTGGACGTGTCTCCACCTCCTCCCACTGTACGATAAGGAAGTGGACATGAGCGAGTCTGGGCTGTTCCATCAGTATGAAGGTGGAGGGGGGAAGTCCCACAGAGAGCAGGCTGTCTTCAGGTGGAGCTGCTGCTTTCTGACGACTCGGCCACTGGGGTGTGATGCACATTCAGAGCAACCAATCAAGATGCACGACAGGTCCCTTCATAGGTTCATGTTTTTACCAGACACGTGAATAAGAGGAATCAAGGGCACACACACAGACACACACACCCACATTTCATTACATGTTAGTGACTTACAGTTAGTGCATTCAACATCTATGAGGGGCCATTTAGGAGTTCAGCATCTTGTGTTCTTGACAGACACACACACACACACACACACACACACACACACACACACACACACACACACACACACACACACACACACACACACACACACACACCTGTTAAACCTGGAGGGAAGACTGACATGTTAAACTGGGACTTGTGTCCACAGCTGGTTCTGTCTGATCAACACATCTTTCATAGAACCAGTGACGACAAGTTAAGTTAACAGTGCAGTTCCTTTGGTCGCCTGTTGGTGGCGTCTTATCCTCTTTGCTTCAGTGTTGTGTTTGTCAGAAGAGACTTTTTACATCTCTCTCTCTCTCCGAGCGCACTTCTAGTTATTGTTTTGATAGAGAGACCCTGAGTTGCAGAAAGTCACAAAATGTGCATTTAATTTTGCATTTAAAACTAAAATAAAAAATTAGTATAAAGTGTGTTACAGTTTGATCCACGTCCTCAGGACAGAGGCTGTTTCTGTCTCTTCCTGTTTCAAAATAAAATCCCCACAGTTAATTTACGGTAAATACAAATTTGTTTTCTGTGTGTGTGTGTGTGTGTGTGTGTGTGTGTGTGTGTGTGTGTGCAGGATGTGTTCACAGCAGAGTGTAAGTTCAAGGAGTCAGTGTTTGAGAACTACTACGTCATCTACTCCTCCACGCTGTACCGGCAGCACGAGTCGGGCCGGGCCTGGTTCCTGGGCCTCAACAAGGACGGCCTCATCATGAAGGGAAACCGAGTGAAGAAAACCAAACCCTGCTCGCACTTCGTCCCCAGACCCATCGAAGGTGAGACACACGCGGTTAGCCTAGCTTAGCACAAACACTGGAAGCAGAGGGAAACTGTTAGCCCTGTGACACTTGTACACATTTGTTTGAAAGGTGCCTAAATCCTTTGTTGGATATTTCTATTACCATTTCAAATTCAAACCAAAAACTTTTCCATGAATTTCATGAATATCATTATTTATGTTTCGTTGTTGTCAGAATCATATCGATTACTAAATATATGTATTAATGCACAACATAAATGTGCAAATTATTTTTTTGAAATCTTTAAAATGAAGAATGTATTATTTCTCTTTCAGAGGTTTTTTCAGATGAATCTATAACAATAATTCGTTCATACAGAACCTTTCAAACCATCGGTTACAAGGTTCTTCACAAAGAGGACAAATAAAAACAAGAAAGAAACAAATACAACCTCATTTACACCAAATAGTCTGGATTACTATCGCACTTCTCAGAGCACTTCACAGTAGAGATGAATACCATTCACATTCATACAGTGTATCTATGGGCAGCCCTTTTTCTACGAGGGACACAAGGCAAGTAGATGGGGAAGACTGGGATCGAACCATCACCTTCTGGTTAGAGGACGACCGGTTAACCCCCTGAGCCACAGATATTTGTCACTCGCCTCCATCACATGTTCAGAAACCTTTCCATGTTACGTGGTGACGTGTACGTGATGTCTGGGGCACATTGAGCAGAAAGAAGGAACCAGTTTGTCTTTATATGATCAAATGACTGGATTTTATTTGGAAGCTTCAGTGAAAGTAAATGTCAGTGAAAAGTTAGAATCAGATTCAATGTATTTCTTGAATTATCAGTTTTTTCAATCAGGGCTCTTCAGGACGTTCACAGTCAACAAGCTGTCCTCCTCCGAGTTCGAGGTCAAAGTGAAGCTCTAATATCACAGATGGAGGTTTAAAAGGAAACATGAAGCTTCGTCTCTGCTTTCTGCTGCTCTGTCTCCCCCCTCCTCCCCCACCTTCATTTAAAAATACCTCCACCTGTCCCTCCGTCCATCTTCTCCTCTTCCTCTGCACGACTCGTCCTTCACCTTAAACCTCTCCACCTCTCATTCCTCTACCTCGTTCTGCACACGTTTCTGATCATATACATTCATGGGCCACATAAACCATCACATCTGTACGTTAATGTTATCATAAGTAATGAGAACCAGGTGAAATGTTCACTGCAATAAAATCACATCATATAAATCTGTGATATTTACACAGATCATCAAAATGAAGAAATATTAAGTAATGTTGTCGTGTTGACGTAACCAGTAAAGAAATCATTACTTTACATATCATTTTTATCCAAAGCCACTTCACTGCAACGACGCGGCATCAGAGGAACGTTGATTATCTCGGTGCTGTCATAGAACTCGTTTATTGAATGCACCTCGTTGACCACAGACTGTAAATAAGATGACGACACGTCTCCTGTCATCTTGTGGTGATGATGTCATTTACAGTCTGAGTCTGTGCAGTCGCGATCGTGGCGTGGAGCCGTGGTATCAAGGCCCCGCCCATACACACTCTCGACCAATCAGTAGTTAGTCTCAGCTGTCGCTCATGACGTCCCACCCTGTTGTCACAAACATCAGAGAGATGAGAACGACCTGAAATGTCAGAAAACATCTTTGACAAACATTTATTTAACGTCTACTTTGAGTTTTAGTTTGCTCCATGTCCCATCTGCTAACATGGAGGAGTTGTCATGTCGTCTATCTTTATTTACAATCTGCGATGTGTACGGTTACGACCATCGCTGGTCCAACTGATGCTGACCGTTTAAAGCCCCCCTGCTGGTTCACAAGGGAAACTGCTGCTAGCGTTGCACTGAGTCTTTACATTTGGACTTTTTTTAACGAATGTTGAATAAGAAGTGAAGACAGAATTTCCCCCGATGTTAACAGAGTTCTCTCCCTCCTGCAGTGTGCATGTATAAGGAGCCGTCGCTGCACGAACTCGAGGAGAAGCTGCTGAAATCCTCACGGAGCCCGACCATGAACGGCGAGGAGCGAGCAAGGGGCCTGGATCAGCAGGAGCAGCCGCAGGACGACGTCACAGAGCAGGATGGGTCATAGCCTGCAGCGCCCCCCGCAGGAGGAGGAGGCGAACTCCCATTTGAACACTCCCTCTGTTCAGCAACAACTACAACCACACCAACAACCGCCACGATGACGGCGACAACAATGAAAACAAAGAAAAACAGAAGCTTAAAAAAAACAAAACAAAAATCTTTGCTCATGACGAAATCTTTTAAATGTATCGGGGGCGGGGCTTGTTTGAAAATGAGGACGTTGATGATGATGATTTACATTTTATGCAAAAATCCCTGCTGAGAGAAGGCGGGAGGCAGCACACCTACTCTTCATCACCACATTGTAATCATCATCATCGTCAACATCGTCACGCTGATGACAAAATGTTTTCCGAGTCGAGCGAGCGCTCAGAACTTCAAAGCTTTAAGCCATGTAGAAACTTCACTTCCTGTCATCAAATGAATGCAATCACTTTCGCACTTTCGACATGTCACGCTTCTTCTTCTTCTACTTGTTCTTCTTCTCCGTGTTGTTCTGTCCAATCAGAGAGAAGAGTTTTTCTGTTGTATCTTCTGCAGCAGCCACATCTTGTTTGGTTTTTCTCACTTTCTTTTGTCGGGGAGTCGTAGGTTCAGGCGCTGCCCATTAAAGGGTCCGAGGGAAACAAAACCTGAGGAACTTCCTGTTCGGTTCGGACCGGGGTCGTTTCCTCTGGTGGAGGTCAGTCGTGGTCGCTGTGGTTTAACCTGACCCGGTAATGCAGCCAAATCACGTGAACTTCACAATCCTGCCAATCATTTTATTGATCCTGCATCAGTTTTTACAGTGAGTTCTGATTATCATAAAGTGGAAACGATAAAGTCAGAGGTTCAATAAAAAACGAATTCATGTTTTGATCACGTCTTCATCTCTTAGGAAACATACAACCACAACAGACAGGAGCTGAAATACAAACCTGAACCAACGTCAGGTCCCGACGACACAGTAACACTGAAGCTCCTCGTGTACAGAAGCAGGAAGTGAGGCGGCGTGCAGGCTGACGTGTCGTGCACTGTCATTGTTCAGAGACGTCAGTCAGTAAAACACTTCAATGCATCACATTAGCTATAGGTTTAGTCGGTGATGTTTTTATTGGTCATGAGGTAAAAACTGTTTCAAACGCAGAAGTTAAAACGTGAGATAAGATGAGCACTGAAAAAAAAAGTTTGTCTCTTTGTCGTTGTCGGGCTGATCTGTGTTGTCGGAGGGTCCTTGAACGCACCTTTAGAAACAGTGGAGCATTGACCATAAAAACAGACGTAGACTCAGCGTCCGGAAAGTGAAGCCACAGAGGAAGTGTCTGAAACCTGTCTTCTGTGTAGTGACCAGCAGGGGGCGACTCCCCTGGTAGTTTCTATAGAAGTCTATAGAAAGTGACTTCTCACTTTATAACGTCAGTAAACATTCAGGAGTTTCTGTCTCAGTCTCTAGTTTCAAGTCTTCTTCCAACAGCTGATGTTCATTTAGTGAATTATGATCATCACCGGGATACCACAGTGTGATTGACAGCTGGCCAGCTTCAAAACAGCAGCTCACAAACCAATGAGTGACGTCACGTGACTGTTGATACATCACATGACTATGATCCCTGCAGGTTGATTTTTATAGACAGGAAGTGAAGGCGACAGGAAGCAGGAAACAGATTTGTAAACTGATGACGATGGTTTGATCGGCAGGACGATGAAGTTCACATGGTTGAAACCGTCAACTGATCCGGTCTGAGCAGCACGGAGCCGAGCGACCTGTTCCTCTGCAGGCGTGTTACGATACGATGAATACGTTCTGAGTTAACTGTTACCACGGTGATGCGTTCAGGTGTCGGCTGATGGGCTGTTTGACAGCATGTGACACTGCCCTGCTTCACTAAGATGAAAAACACTGCCCCAAAAACTGAGCTGCACCAGTCAGACGTCAACGCCGTCAACGTCACATCGGGGGAAAAACAAGAGAACACGCCTGTAAACACACGTCACATGACCAGTGTATGGTCATGTGACGTGTGTTCTCAGGTGTGTTAGTGTGGACGGAGATTATTTCTGATACGGAGCTAAAACACGTGTCAGTGTGGGCGGAGCCTGGGATTCTTGCAGTTTGTTGAAGTGACGTCATGATCCGAACGTCTGAGCTCAGAATTAATAAAGTTCAAACAGCGAGAATGGAGAAACGTTGATGAACCTCAGGAGGTTGTTTCATCCAGCAACAGGTTGCGATGAACGTCAGTAACATTTCACACTGATGTATAACTTCTTTAAACGTATAAAAGATACGAGCGTCTCCAGGAAGTCGCCGGTTTCACGTCTCGCTCTGATGTCATGGACTGTTGTATTTTTTCTGGAGTGTGACGTTGAGGCGTTGAGACGGCGTCTCGTCACTGCCTCATTCAACCTTTAACACTTTTCTTCTTCTCTCACATTTTAATGACCAAGTTTCCCAAAAACATCTTCATCATTTCCTGGTTGACAGGCCGATGTCCACTTCCTGTGTTTCACTCCTTCACTTCCTGTCACTGCCTTCGTTTTCCTCTGCAGCCGAAGTTTGTGAAGAAGAGCAGAATTAATTCTTCTCACACAGCTTAACGTCAGTGGACGAAATACATCACAGCTGTCCTTTCTAATTATTGTCTAGTGTTGATTTTAATTATTTTATTTTGGCTGTAAATTTAACACATTTGACATGAAGTCGTTCAGACAAAGTGACTTACACACAGAACCTGCAGAACACGTCAGGAACACGTCAGGAACACGTCAGGATCACGTCAGTGGTTCAGTTCATGTCTGAAAACAGTTTGAGGCAGAAAATAAAAGAAATAACAAGATTTTTCACAGTTGGACAAAATCATTTTAAATCAGTTGATTTGAAACGGTTTTTATTTGTAGTTTAAGTAATTTTTTTCAGATGTTATTTAAAAACGATTAGTTTGACGTCTGAACTCAAATAAACTCTCAGAATCATTTTTGGGAAACTTGGTCGTCTCCATCAGCCGACGTTCGCTGAAGCAGGAAACGAAAACAGACGTGAAGCTGAAAGTTTGTTTGCACGTGGAGAATAAAAAGTGTTTCACTCGACAGCTGAACTGATGCGTGCTGCTGTTTTTGCTTCCACTTAAAGAGACAGAGCGAGGGGGAGGAGTCAGGGGGTAGCGCTCGACTCTGATTGGCTGCCACAGCCCAGGTTTTTATATTTTCTTCTTTTATCTAGAAAATAATTTTGTTGGTTAAAATTGGATGAACAGACTGATGGAGGAATGAAGGAACGAACCAATCACAATCCACCGCACTGCCTCAGAGGAAGTCTTCCAGTTTGGGTCGGAGAGAGCGGGTCATGGCGAGCGACAGAAACTTGTTGGTCTGCAGATCCAAGATGTTTAATGACTGAATGTTTCTGTTCCCGACACAAACCAAACTCTCCACATGAATGTTGTAACACGTTTCCTTTGTGACGTCAGAACAACGCAGCGCTGCCGTCACGCCACAACGCACCTTTAGAGAAAAAGTAAAGTACGGTGAAATGAGAGTGTCACAAAAGAAATTTGGGTTTAGAGAAAATCTAAAGTTTAGTCTGATGTTAAAAATGCTCCTGTGATTGGAAAACTTCACTTTTTATATCTTCTTTTATTTTTTGTTATTTCAAATCTGTCAGAACATCAACAGTGAGCTGAACGGAAACAAAAATCTTAAATCAAAAATTTAAAATCATTTTGAGGTTTTGGCCTCAGAAAAAATCTGTTTTATTTTTATTGTAAATTAATTTAGACATTTAAATATATTTTTAATGAATCTAATTAAACGTTATGCTGCTCTGACTACACATTAATATCATTTGACGTATTCATCACAAAGACAAACAGTCTTTTATTATTTTTATTGGTGATCTTATTTTTATTAAGTTATGGTAATATTTATTTATTACCATATTATTGACTGATCAGTTTTCATGATGTGATAAAAACCCTGATGGTGTTTTTGTTTCTGGTTCGTATCCATGACGGCAGCGTTGCCAGCAGGTCGACGTTTAGATGATCTCATCACTGCCGTCGACCTGCTGACCTCAGCCTGTGGGCGGAGCTTTCGCTGTTCGCAGCACCGCCTGATGTCATGATGATGTCATTACAAAGCAACAGAGGCCAACTGTTGCCACGGTAACACGTCAGAGGCTGAAATCTCTTGATCTTTCTTTGTGTTTGCTAATGTTTGCACCTTTTCTCAGACACGTCATATATCGCATCATATGTTAGAAAAGAATCATCGCAAAATACGCAGCAGGATGAAAAAGATGATTGAAAAATAAAAAAGAACAATATTAAAAGTTCAGTGTCCGACTCGTTCTTCTTCACTCACGTTGATTTAGAAGTTCGTCTGGTGTTTCAGGTTCATAAACGTTACATTTACGTTTCCTTCCCCTAAACTGAGGCATCTAACGTGGCGATGAGTCAGAGCTGTGACATCATCAGAATCGTGTCCACGCTACTGACGGAAGCTGCATTCGGTGGTTACTTCCTGCTTCTGCTGCAGCAGGAAACAGTCCAGAGAAAAAAGTGTTTCTGTAATTTATAGTAATGCAGAGAAAAGTAAGACGTTCAAACCACATGACCTATACTGTCGCCAGCCACCAGGGGGCGATATAGATGCTTTGGCTTCACTTTGGGCGAGCCCTGAAGTCGTCCATCTTTATTTACAGTCGCTAATGGTAATACAAATTAACATCCTGTAAAAAACAGTAGAATGAATTAATCTTTTTTGATTTGAACTTTATCAACAGCAGATGTTTTACAGAGAAACAGCTGTGAGATTTATTTCTACTTTAAAAGAAATATTCATGATGAATATTCATCCGTCTATTTATCTGTCTGTCTGTCTGTCTGTCTGTCTCTCTGTCTGTCTGTCTGTCTGTCTGTCTGTCTGTCTGTCTGTCTGTCTGTCTGTCTGTCTGTCTGTCTGTCTGTCTGTCTGTCTGTCTGTCTGTCTGTCTGTCTGTCTGTCTGTCTGTCTATCTGTCTGTCTGTCTGTCTGTCTGTCTGTCTGTCTGTCTGTCTGTCTATCTGTCTGTCTGTCTGTCTATCTATCTGTCTATCTGTCTGTCTGTCTGTCTGTCTGCCTGTCTGTCTGTCTGTCTGTCTGTCTATCTATCTGTCTATCTGTCTGTCTGTCTGTCTGTCTGTCTGTCTGTCTCTCTGTCTGTCTGTCTGTCTGTCTGTCTGTCTGTCTGTCTCTCTGTCTGTCTGTCTGTCTGTCTCTCTGTCTGTCTGTCTGTCTGTCTGTCTGTCTGTCTGTCTGTCTCTCTGTCTGTCTGTCTATCTGTCTGTCTGTCTGTCTGTCTGTCTGTCTGTCTGTCTGTCTGTCTGTCTGTCTGTCTGTCTGTCTGTCTGTCTGTCTGTCTGTCTGTCTGTCTGTCTGTCTGTCTGTCTATCTGTCTGTCTGTCTGTCTGTCTGTCTGTCTGTCTGTCTGTCTGTCTGTCTGTCTGTCTGTCTGTCTGTCTGTCTGTCTGTCTGTCTGTCTGTCTGTCTGTCTGTCTGTCTGTCTGTCTGTCTATCTGTCTGTCTGTCTCTCTGTCTGTCTGTCTGTCTGTCTGTCTGTCTGTCTGTCTGTCTGTCTGTCTGTCTGTCTGTCTGTCTGTCTGTCTGTCTGTCCCAGGGACGTGAACTCGCCAGTCCTCACGGTGTTACACAGTGACGCCACTAGGAGGCGACATGACACCACGAATGACAACAGAGTCTCCCTGTAAACCAGTAATTTGTAATCAGATTACAAATAACTAAAGCCCACGTTTACTTTGGATACTTTAAGTACATTGATATGATAAAACTTCTGTACTTTTACATGGTGTAGAGACATCAATCATCAATCAAGTTTTATTAGTATATCTCATATTCACAAGTCCCAGTTTGTCTCATGGTCTTTAACAAGGTGAGACGTCCTCTGTCCTTAACCCTCAACAAGAGTCAAACTACTAAAACCTTTAACAGGTAAAGAAGGTAGAAACCTCAGAGACACATGTGAGGATCCGTCTCCCAGGACGGACACAAGTGAACAGATGTCACGTGGAACAGAGAACATCAGAGAGATCAGAGTATTTACAGCTTTGATAAGAATAAACACTTTGTAGCTGAAGGTCAATGAACTGATGGATTATTGTCAGTAATGGTCGAGTATCTGAGGAGACATATTATATATCAAGCAGTGTTGATGTGATCATAGTCCACGATCAGGATCCACCATCAGGTTCAGGATCCACCATCAGGTTCTGGGTCCACCATCAAGATCAGGATCCACCACCACGATCAGGATCTCTGATTCTCGATCCACCATCATAATCCACGATGAGGCAAAGGGACTCCGGGGAAGAAGTCAAGTCAGTAACATGTATTG
>NC_061486.1:809086-896586 GCF_022539355.2 Hippoglossus stenolepis
GTAAGGAAGGAGGAAACAAGGAGTAAGAAGGAGGAAACAAGGAGAAAGGAAGGAGGAAACAAGGAGTAAGGAAGGAGGAAACAAGGAGTAAGGAAGGAGAAACAAGAAGTAAGGAAGGAGGAAATGTGAATGAAGGGAAACAAGTAAGAAAGTAAGACAAGTTAAGGTGATGGAAAGAAAAGAGAGGGATGTTTTCCAGCATCAGGCACTGCTGGGTGGTGTGTTACAGGGAGCGGGGGGGGGTCAGGACGGGGGGGTGGTTGAGGGAGAGGAAGGATGAGAGAGGAGATGAACCATTTAGAGAGAAAACTGGGGAACATCTTCCTCCTCTCTGTCCCATCGCTTTCCTTCTTCTCCTTCTTCTCCTTCTTCTCTCTTCTTCTTCTGTTCTTTCCTCTCCTACAACTTAAGTATAATCATTTTGAACATGGCAATAAAACAGGTAAATACTTAGCCAATCAGTTACAACAGAAAAAAGAACGAGCACTAATCCTAGCCAATAGGAACACAGCAGGTGAAACTACCCAAAACCCACAAGAAATAAATACAATCTGCCAGAAACTTTACAGTAATCTATATTCTTCAGACAAAGACCCGTCACACATTGTGTGAGAGAGAGTCAGTGTGTGTGTGTGTGTGTGTGTGTGTGTGTGTGTGTGTGTGTGTGTGTGGTGTGGGCGATCTCAGAGCTGATATCAGATTTAACAGTTCAGATGTTTGTGTGTAATCCAGTCTGCTGTTCGCTGTGAGGACTGGTTCAACTGGTTCTTAATTATAACCGTTAAATCCAACCTGTGTGTGTGTGTGTGTGTGTGTGTGTGTGTGTGTGTGTGTGTGTGTGTGTGTGTGTTGTTAATCCAGTGAAATGTTGAGTGACACATCACATTATATTTTAATGGGTGTGTGTTTGTACATGATTGAGTGTTTGACTTACATTCCACACACGCTTAGAACACGCGACTGCCGTTATTTGATACACGGTACAAAAGAATCAGCGCCACACGCTGAGTTCAGGTTCCTGCTTTTATCGTCTGTTCATGTTTCCTGTCGTCTTCTTCTCAGTGATGAGAGGCAGAAATCTTTCAACTTAAACATTTAAACTGAAAAATGCACCAAGTTAGAAGAAAGCAAACCAATAATACATTTTGGACCAGGTTTAAAGTCATTATATTTTTTAAAGGTGCTGACTGAAGTGATCTTTTATTAAAGGACAAGTGTGTAGGATTTAATATCAACCCACCATGACATCACCTGCTGGTCTGTGAGCTGCTGCTCTGAAGCCTCAGTTGGACATCTTGTTCTGCGCCATCTTGTTTTTTTGAAAGCAGAAGTAACCATATTTGGAGGAGCGGGGGTGGAGCCTGACTGAGAGCGTAAGGATACGCCCACCTACACCTGCCACCTGCACCCATTGGACGGTACTACCTGTCAATCACACTGTGGTACCCCCAACACATCCGGCGCTTTATGGTCTGTTTGACTCTAAATGATCATAATTCACTAAATGAACATCAGCTGTTTGAAGAAGACTTGAAACTAGAGACTGAGACAGAAACTCCTGAATGTTTCCTGACGTTATAAAGTGAGAAGTCACTTTCTATAGACTTCTATAGAAACTACCAGAGGAGTCGCCCCCTGCTGGTCACTACACAGAAGACAGGTTTCAGGCACCTCTGCATTGGCTTCACCATTCGAACCCAGAGTCTACGAGTTTTGGAAAAGGATTATGTGTAACAGTTATGGAATTAAATACCAAAATATAAGTAACAATAAAAAATAAAATAATAAACAAAAATAAAACTATATATATTTAGTAGCACTTACATGTTGCACTTTGCAGTTTGGCTTCTTGAAGAACTTGTACTGACTTGATTCTGGTTCTGGTTCGTTCCTCTCGGTTGATGCTCTGATTGTGAGTCGGATAAAACATCAGCTCCATGACATGTGATGTAACAACAATCAGCCCAGATTACATTTGGATCACTTTATAGTTACGCTGTTATGGATTACATTTTGATTTCATCTTTGAATTGATGAAACTTGCTCCACGATAACGAATGATATCAACTCATGAATAACAGATTACATTGCAGAGGAATCTGACCCAACCTGTCAAAGGTGACCCACTGAACCCCCTTACCCACACCTGGAGTTTCACATTCAGAGTGTGTTAATTATTAGTAGCGTGGTATGTAGAATACCATAAAGAATCATGAACTATTTAACAGACAGAAACGCTGAGTCTCCAACGTTCTGATGATTCTGATCACGAATCAGGATTAAACTGACATTCACATTGTTTTTCACACGTATCTACATTTACACCCGATTCACACCTCACTCATTTTACTTCTTTGTGTGGTTTCTTTATTAAACAATTTAAAGTCAACACAAAAGTCATCGTCATGAGTCGAGGCTTGAGCTCAGTGTCGGCTCAACCCAGCATTTTAAATTAAAAGTACACAATCATTAAACTGCAGCTAAAAATAGTGATGTGGAGAATAATTAAATCATCTAGTCACAGAGTGTGAGTATGTGTATGTGTGTGTGTGACTGTGTGTGTCTGTGTGTGACTGTGTGTGTCTGTGTGTCTCTGTGTGTGTGTGTGTGTATCTTTATTAACCAGCAGGACTCTCCTGGTGTCTCATCACTCTTCACTTCTCCTCCGCTGGTTTTCTCCCTCACTGATCCGTCCATCCAGAGGTCAGAGGTCA
The DNA here is from genome assembly GCF_022539355.2 of Hippoglossus stenolepis. Lineage (NCBI taxonomy): Eukaryota > Metazoa > Chordata > Actinopteri > Pleuronectiformes > Pleuronectidae > Hippoglossus > Hippoglossus stenolepis. The sequence continues at coordinate 811,801 of NC_061486.1, forward strand.
GACACATTCATACACTTATACATGACGTATTACCCAAAACCAATTAGTGTGACACACAGAGGCCCCTCAGTCAATCTGTAACCCGGTGTGTGTGTGTGTGTGTGTGTGTGTGTGTTGTGTGTGTGTGTGTGTGTGTGTGTGTGTGTGTGTGTGTGTGTGTGTGTGTGTCTGCCTTCCTTACTGTGTAGGTTCCTGTGTCAATCATCAATAACTGACTAATCAATATATGTGTATGTATATATATATATTGAATTTGGTGATGTGGATATAGAATGGTTTCACCAGGTCACTGAGGTCTAAAGGCTGAAACAAGTCGAAACTTTGGGAAATGAGTCGGATCTTGTGTGGGTGCCGTGCTGAGGTGAGCCAAGCTGTCGGTTCCTGCGAGAATGTGGCGGCGAGGCCGTTCCCCCGATCAGCCGTGGCGGATTGAGTTTCAGTCGGCCGGCCTCTTTAATGACCCCTTTCCTCGTCCGACACGCAGCCCGGCGACGACAGCAGAGCCTGTGATCCGGAGCGGCCCTGCGTTCACATTCCTGCCTGCCGTCGCTCACAGGCCCTGAAAAGCCTCCAATCTGTCGGACATCTGCAGCCCGTCTTACCGTGTCATTAGAGATAGACCACTCACTCGGCCCGCCACGGACACAGCTCGCTCACTATTTTCCCTCGGCCCCCGGCCTGCTCTCAGGGGACCCGGGCAGGGCCGGGACCCGTCGCTGGGAACCGCCGGGAGGGAGGAAACCCCACCATCGTTACCTGTGGGGGGGCGGATCGGGTGGAGGAGGAGGTGTGGTCTGTCCCCGGGGGAGGCCGCACGACTCCTTTTGTTAGAGAGGAGAGAGAACACGGCCCAACTGGTTTAACTGGAAACTGAGCTAAAGAGCGAAGAGACCAAACTTTAACATGTTTCACCGATCAGACGAAGAGAAACTTCTTTCAATCAGAACAGAAGGAAATCATTAACGCAGATTTTACACAGATAGTCGACACTTCTTCAGTTTCTAATATCAAGAGAAAAACATTTCCTTTTTAATGATTAAGTCGTAATTTTAAAACAAAAAGGTTTTAATTCTACAAGAAATAGTCATAATTTTACAAGAATTAAGTCCTAATATTACGAGAACAAATTATTATTTTACAGCAATAAAGTCAGAATTTTATGAAAAAAGTTGTAGTTTTATGATAATAAATTGATAACTTTAGTCAACTTGTCATGTCAGGGGGTGAATATCTAAATTTCCGTTTGTCTCCTGTGTTAAAATGAGGAATGTGCAAATAAGAAAATCCCAAATGTTTCTTCTCATCAGCTCCATGATCAGTATCAGGACTTTCTGTTGTGAAGAAAGAACCAAACGGACTCGGAGGAAATGTTTGGTCGACGGAGACGTTATCGTTTCTCGTCTTTGTCGTAATAAGAGAACGTTCAGAGTTTTTCAACTAACAATCAGATTGTTCAGGTTTTTACACAGCTTCTCTTTTCTGGTTATTTTCTTTATTCTCATAAAATTATGACTTCTTTCTCACGAGATTACAACAATTACACAATTCTAAATGATTTTTGTTAAATCACTTTTTTTCTTCGACACGTGTGTTGATGTAACACAAAGAAAGTGACAAATCACACGTGTACAACAACCTTCAACCAGCCAGCGGCAGCTTTAACATTCTGTTGAAGTTTACTTACATTAAAGTAACGTGTTAAAACCTCATAATAACTGGAAAATAACCCGATAATAACCTAAATTATAATCTGATAATAAATTGATAATAACCTGATGTTAACTTGATAATAACCTGATGTTAACTTGATAACAATCTGATAACAATCAGATAATAATCTGATAATAACCTGATGACAGTCAGATCTTCTCTTCTTTTGGTTTGAAGCAGTTTTCACTTTGTGGAACTGTTTTGGAAACAAATCCCTGTTTTAGATTTGGTGTAGTGTTACCATGGCTGCCGGGTCGCACCTGATCGAGAACCGGTTCCAAACATCGGTCAAATGAAGTGAAAGCAGCAGCAGCAGTGAAAAAGCTTCATGGATCCGTCTTTAAAAGTAAATTCATTAGAAGCCAAACAAACAGACGTGTTTTTCTTCTTTCCAACAAAAATAAACACAACTTCCACTAAGTAACATTTTTCTTTGTTTCAGGTTTATTGGCAGTTTAGTAAAGAGATAATTGGTGCATTACTGCCACCAACTGGTGTGGAGTTGCAGTTTCACAGATGAAATAACATGTAAACAACCTTAAAGGCAGTTGTGTTCATTTTAACCTGGGGCCACTGGGAGTCCGTCAGGGTTGGAGGCGCTGAGAGACATTTATATAATAACATCTTAAAAGCAGTGCTGCATTAGAATCAATGATCTTTATATTTATTTTAACAGCCAGCGACATTTTCTCTTCTAGATATAAACAGTCAGTAAATTTCACTTCAGGAAAATTAAAGAAATCAGATTTGTTTTTCAGGCCTATTTAATCCCCTGAAACTCTTTCTGGTCACTTCTTATGTTTTCTACATTTGTGCATCAAATTATAAAAAGTATTTAATTGAAAAAGTAACAAACTACTCTAACAAAGTTATTCCTTTCAATCTGATTAGTCAACTCTTTTCCCTTTGCTGTTACAGCCTCTTGCCAGTAGGCGGCCCCCTTAGCAACCCCACTTCTTTGTTTTTAACGTTACATGCTGTGAATTAGCTACTTATCTAAAATGTAAACTGATCCGTAATCCCCACAGTGTGACAGTAAATCCTACAACAAGCTGGTTATTCTTGTTCCACAGTTTAACAAACGTTTTTCTTACTGAATGACATTGAACAAAATGCACCACAACCTTTTCAAAATCTGAATGAGATCCAGTCAGTTTCACAAGCAGAAGGCAGATTATCAGAAGTTCCATCAAAAGCACCTGATGGGACTGAAGTGTTGCTCAGGTCTTTGTTTGCTTCTCAGTTTGTTGTGTATAATCAGAACCTCCAGATCCAGGACAGAAGTAGGAAGTCAGCAACAAGTTCAAGAAACTGAAATCTCGACAGTTTTGTCCTGGGACATTTATTCAGGGAACAACGAGAGGGAACGTGGAGTTTCTTCATAGTCTTTTTGGTGGATAATGACCCAGCTTCCTATGGTCCTTGTCTGGGCAGCCAGGTGAAGTTCCACCTTCCGTCTGTGTCCTTTGAGACGAAGGCTTGTCCCTGAGGGAAGCTGTGGGTCTTGACGCTGCTGGATGGACTGAGCGACATAGTGAATGCCAAATCTGTCCGGCTGCGAGGTGTCTGTGGCGCGGCGGCAGGCTGAGAGCCCGCTGACGGGCTTGTTGGGCTGCAGCCTGGAGCAGGAGGACAGGGTCGGTTCTGGACTGGACTTGAAGATGAAACAGGAGAAAAAATTATTATTTTTACCAGTGGACCGAACTGGTTCGTGCCCTCTGATGGTGTCTGGCTGTCTTCCAGTGAAGACCAGGATGCTGGACGGTCGGCTGGGTGTCCCACCAGGGACTGCGTTCGACTGGAGGTGATGGAGCAGATCTCGGCTCTGTCTGGTGACTTGGTGAAGTTCTCTGTTCTTAGTGGGGACTGGAAGTTGGTTAATGTATCGTGGCTCCTGATCACAGCTGCAGGAGCTTCGCGCCGTCCGCTCAGTTGCGTGAAGTCAGAGCGCTGACCTGGAGAAGTTGTGCAGTTCTGAGATGACTCGGCAGGATTACCACAGTTGACTTCTTGGCTTTTGGCAGCATTGTACATGTACTCAGTGTGAAGTGTTGAGCTTTGGCAGAAGCTGTGGGCAGAGGAGTGTGTCGCAGCGGCAGCTGAAGGGCTCAGAGAGTTCAAAGTGTATCCAGAGGACGAGGAAGACGTGACCGTGGCATCATAAACTGAACTTCTGAGGCTGTGTCCAGGTGAGGACAAGGATTCGTTGGACGTATCGATGGTGTCTCTGTCCTTCAGTCCTAGTGTTCTTAGAACCCACAGGTCCAGATTTGGCTCTGAGGAGACGGCAGAGGTTTGAGAGGACTCTGAGCTGAACTCGGCAGTGAGGTTCCTGCAGGCTCTCTTGCTGACCTGCGGAGACGCCGTGAGCTGATGACCACGGGCCTGGAGCGATTCTTCATCGTTGACGTACATCAGGTTTCTCTTCAGTTTTCTCCTCCCATCAGCTGTTAGCTTCTGTTGAGGGAACACAGAGAGAGAGCTCGTGAACACACCTGTCTTTATTAATGACTTCATTACAGAAAGTGTTTCTGTTTCAGTTTCAGTATGGAAATCAACTAGAGTTTGAATAACAGTAAATAAAGATGGACGACACGTCTCTACTTCCTCCCAAGTTATTAACAAGAACCAGGATGGTTGGTGCATTTAGGATCGAGTAGGAAACTCCAGAACCCAAGACTTCAAACAAATAGATTAGATTATAATGTGTAAGTAAGTTCAGTCATGTTGAAAATTTGATTGATTGATTGATCGACTGATGTATTGTCATTAAAAAAAGAAAGGACACAGTCACAGTTTGACGATGGTGAACAGACTTTAGCTTTCTCCTCGAGTCTCCTGACGAATGAGGAGCTGAGGAACTCTCTGAGCTTGTTGTTCTCCTCCTGCAGTCGCACCAGCTCCTCCTCTCTCTGCAGCAGAACGTCCCGCAGCTGGACACACAGTGAGACGTTAACCATGCATTCATGATATATAACGACAAGTTAACGATAAGTTAACACAAAGCAGGTCGACCCTTCACTGGTCATGTGACGTAAACAGGAAGTAGGTTGTCTCTTCTGCAGTTGGTTGCTTAGTTACAGGAAATAGTCTGCAGGAGGAGCAGTGATGGTGTAACAAGTGTTGATGCTGATGTTGACGCTGTTCACGTGTTCGTACCTGTTTGTTTCTCTGGATGTGCGGCGACAGCTGCTCCGTCCACACCCGAGCAGCAGGGGGCGAGCAGCTGAAGACACAGTGAGACTCTGACACACAAACACATAGAGAGAGAATAAACGATTACACATCGTCCGTCTGCTGTCTGCATGTGCAGCATCTAGTGGCCATCAGAGGGACTGCACCTACTGACTCTGACGCTGAGGTTTTCACCGTCAGCAGAAACCAGATCATATTTCAGAGACACTGGATGAATTGAAGTCTCTGAGCAAAGCGACAGGGAGAAAATGAAAAGATGAATCTTCATATATAAACGGTTGTGGAACAAGGGAGCAGAGACAGATCCGTCACGCAGAGCCTGCCCGGCTGGTTTCATGTTGTTGAGTGTGTTCTGCTTTAAATGTTAAAAGATTAATAATCAACAGCTGCTGCAACATGAACGCTAACACATTTATGAAAGGAACAATTTATTCTATGAGTTACGACGTTTAGATCAATGTCACATAGCTTAGCTTTCAAGACACACTTAGCTTAGCTTAGCATTGAGTTACAAGTTACTTTGCAAGTGAAGATTTTACAAACAAAAATTACAATCATCCATTGAATGAAAATTAATGTCAATGAACTCTAGTCTAAAGCAGCTGAAATATTAAACAGCTGCATAATAATTATATCAAGGAAAATTCATTTGTAACTGTAACTACAACTGGAACTGGAACTTACAACTTGTAACAGTAACTGGAACTTATAACAATATCTTTTAACTGTAAATGCGATTTTTAATAAACTGTAACTTATGACTGTATGTTACAACTGTAACTAACTTGTAACTCAAACTACAAGTGTAACATGTGACTGGAACTCACAACTGTAACTTATAACAGTATCTTATAACTGTAAATGTAACTTATAACAAATCTTGTAACATGTAACTTGTAACTATAACTTGTAACTATAACTTGTAACTATAACTGTAACTTGTAACTGTGTGTATAGTGATGACTGGACTCACCCCACTCGGTCGCTGGTGCCTGCTGCTTCTCTCTGAGGTCGCTCAGGTCACAGGGGTCATGGGCCCAAACTGGGGCCAGGGTTTCCATGGAAACGTCAACAATGTCGGGCCGAGGGCCGAGTCCTGGAGCGATGATGATGAAGAGGAGGAGGAGGAGGGTCCCTACAGAGAGAGTTGGTGTGTGAATGAAGGGACTGTGTGTGTGTGTGTGTGTGTGTGTGTGTGTGTGTGTGTGTGTGTGTGTGTGTGTGTGTGAGGTGTGTGTGTGGTTGTTGATATGGTGATGATCAACACTTCACATATTCAGACTCTTCTCTTTCTAACATTGAAGTATTCAGTGAAATTAAACACCACATGGCCAAAAGTATGTGGACGCCTGCAGACTCCTTCAGGGACGTCAGGGTCTCTATGACGCTGCTCTACTCGGCTCCTGATTGGCTCGGACAGGAAGGAAAGTTTGTTCTGAAGAGTTGGAACCGGACTCACACAGGGTGTCCTTTTACTTTTGGCCATAGAGTGTGTTAGACACATCAAAACTGAAGCCTCACACTGGATTTAAGTGAAATCACTCGTTTGAATAATTCAACAAATAAAAATAAGATTCTTCAGCTATATTATATTTTATATATTTACCCTCACACTAGTTTTTCTTGTGTTTTTATCTACTTATTTATTACTTTTACTTGTATGATTCTTGTCTTTGCTGCCGTAATACAACACATTACCCCCTTATCTTAATTTATCTGATCTCATCTAAACATATTTGATCTTATATCTTATCTTTTATGTTTGACATAATAAATTAAACATATAACATAGTAAATGTATCAGGATGCTCAAAAAAGCTGCAATGAAATAAATATAATTTCTTACCGTCACGTGCTGTTTTTTACTACATGAATGTTTCTGTTTTATCTGATAAATCCCCCTGACACAGTGAAAGTGCTCCGAACCGAACGCTGTAAACAGGATGAGAGCAGCTGGGTGAGAAGAAACGTGCGTGTGAACTCACTGAGACGCAGTTTGCGCAGAAATCCTCGTCTCGCGCTGCACGTGTTGCGTCAGGCTGTGCGTAAAAGCGCGCTGCGGAGATTCCAAGAAGAAAAGCTGCAAAAGGAAAAAGCAAAATAATGGAAGCAGGTTTCTCCTGCTGCTAAATGAACAGTGCAGGTCCTGAAGAAGAAGAAGTGAGGAGGAGAAACGGTCCTGAAGGATCCGTGTGTTTCACTCAGAGCTCCGGCAGCACAGACAGGTGTGTGTGTGCGTGTGTGTGTGTGTGTGTGTGTGTGTGTGTGTGTGTGTCCCTCTGTCCAATCAGCTGTCTGGTCTCAGATGATGACGCAGTGACTTGAGTCGCTCAGGTGAAGAAGCGGAGTTCACTTCCTTTTGCTTTATTCAGTTCACATTATATAATAAATATAAAATATACAGAAAAATATTTATTCTCAAATAAAACATCATGAATCAAATACAAACTGCAGCTTCTATTTATTTATGTTTTTCTTTTATTCTGTTATTTATCTCTCTTAAACGATGCTATTTTATCTATCTAATAATAATTATGATAAAGATTTTTTTGTGTTGTATCAGCCAAATCCAGAAAAAGACTTAGAGAGATTTATAATATTCTTGCAGCCATTTGACAATATGTTGATATGATAAAAATGTATTTCCTCATTGTGTATGAATGAATTCAGAATGTTCAGAATCATTTGAGCAATAAAACTAATTAAGTTTAGAGGTAAAATACTTTTTTCTATGTTTTGACAATAATAACTTATTTTAATATTCATAGAATTAATTTTTTTTAAAGTTTGGTCCATGTCCCATCTGCTAACATGGAGGAGGAGGGTTTATGACCTATACTGCAGCCAGACACCAGGGGGCGTTACCTGAGGAGAAATAACATGTCTATGTCACACACACACACACACACACACACACACACGCACACACACGCACGCACGCACGCTTACGCACACACACACACACACACACACACACACACACACACACACAGTTAGCAGGTCAGTTAAACTGCACCAACAATTACCACAAACTGACACTGTGGAGGAGAAGGACAGGAGGAGATAAGAGGAGGAGACAAGAGAAGCAATAGAGAAGAAGAGAAGGAGGAGGAGAGGAGGAGAGAGGAGAGGAGAGAAGTGAAGGAGGAGAGGAGGAGAGGAGGAAAGTAGAGGAGACAAGAGAAGCAAGAGAGGAGGAGAGAAGAAAGAAGAAGAAGAAGGAGGAGAGAGAGGAGAGGAGGAGAGAAGTGAAGGAGACAAGAGAAGCAAGAGAGGAGGAGAAGAGAAGGAGGAGAGGAGGGGAGAGGAGAGGAGGAGAGAAGTGAAGGAGGAGAGAGGAGAGAAGAGAGGAGGAGAGAGAAGTGGAGAAGGAGAGAGGGAGGAGAGGAGGAAGTGAAGGAGGAGAGAGGAGAGAAGTAGGGAGGAGAGAGAGTGAGGAGAGGAGGAGAGAGGGAGAGGAGGAGAGGAGGGAGGAGGAGAGAGGAGAGAGGGAGAGAGGAGAGAGAGGAGAGAGGGAGGAGAGAAGTGAAGGAGGACAGAGGAGAGAGGAGAGGAGGAGAGAAGTGAAGGAGGAGAGGAGGAGAGAGGAGAGGAGGAGAGAAGTGAAGGAGGAGAGGAGGAGAGAGGAGAGGAGGAGAGAGGAGAGGAGGAGAGAAGGGAAGGAGGACAGAGGAGAGAGAGGAGAGAGGAGGAGAGAGGAGAGAGGAGAGAGGAGGAGAGAAGTGAAGGAGGAGAGGAGGAGAGAGAAAGTGAAGGAGGAGAGAGGAGAGAGGAAGAGGAGGAGAGAAGTGAAGGAGGAGAGAGGAGGAGAGAGGAGAGAGGGAGAGAGGAGAGGAGGAGAGAAGGGAAGGAGGACAGAGGAGAGAGAGAGGAGGAGGAGGAGAGAGGAGAGAGGAGAGGAGGAGAGAAGTGAAGGAGGACAGAGGAGAGAGGAGAGGAGGAGAGAAGTGAAGGAGGAGAGGAGGAGAGAGGAGAGGAGGAGAGGGAGGAGAGAGGAAGGGAGGAGAGAGGAGACTGTTTAGTTCTTGTTTATTTGAATCAAACTAATCTGATTATAAAGTCAGTGAAGTTTCAGAGGTGAACCTGAAGCAGCAGAGGTCAGAGGTCAGAGGTCAGAGGTCGGCTGTGGTGCTGCCTGACGAGCAGCAGACTCCAGCTGAGACAGAAATCTGTTGACCCCCCACTTTTTCACCCCCCCCACAGGGAACCTGACCGACCATGACATTTGACTTCTCCCATCAGCCTTTGTGTCTGGTTAAGTGGTCGTGGGGGGGGCGTTAATCACCTCCGCCAGCCGCCCCGCTCAACATGGAATAGCAGCAGAGAGAGCTCGGCAGGGGAGGTTGTTGGTTTAAATCCTAGTGGATGATGTGTGGTGAAGCTGCCCAGCTGTTCTGTTGAACCGTCTGAGACCACTTGACACTCATTGGTCTGATGTTGAGGTGTGTGTGTGTGTGTGTGTGTGTGTGTGTGTGTGTGTGTGTGTGTGTGTGTGTGTGTGTGTGTGTGTGTGTGTGTGTGTGTGCGTCAGCAGGTCGTCCTCTCACCTCTTGTTTCTTGATGACATGCTGAGTTCTTAGCGGATCATGACGCCCTCTGCCAATTAAACTGAGCCTCCGGGTTGCCGTAGTCGGGCTGGCAGACAGACGGCCCGTCGGAGGATTACTGACCGTCTGTAGCCTCAGGTTCAGGAGCCAGCTGCTTTCATTTAGTGAAACCTGTCTCTGCCGAGGAGCCTTTGAGCACACCGAGCTGCCTCAGAAGAGAATTACATTTTAGTTGATTTTGTTTGTTGTTTTTATTGTTTTATTTAATTTAAATCGTATTTATTCGAATTTCTAAATTTGTGAGTGTGTTTTTTTCTGACGAAAGGTACATCTTACACACGTACCTGTCGTCTAACTCCACTCTGGTTCAGGAGGCAGATGTTACCCCCCCAACACACACACACCTCCACCCTGCTGGGATCCTAATGACAGGGGGACGGACGACAGGATTTGTTGGACAACAGCAGCGGCTGCCTCGACTGCCTGCTCTCCACTGGACGTCCACAGACACACACACACACACACACACACACACACACACACACACACACACACACATATATTTAACCAAGGTATTAAAATAGGTAATATACCTGAACATAAACCACATGTAAACCACAACAACCCTAAAACAACCACAGACCCACAAAGACCAGAAACCACCACACAACAGCAAAAAGCTCATCACTCTGATTTGACAGAACTGTTTTTTACTATATATACAGGTGTGTGTGTGTGTGTGTGTGTGTGTGTGTGTGTGTGTGTGTGTGTGTGTGTGTGTGTGTGTGTGTGTGTGTGTGTGTGTGTTAACCTGCCTGGTTATTCCTGAGTGTGTTTGTCCCCTGTGGTGATGAATTAAAGACAACAGGCTGGATCGGCTGACTTCCGCCCAGGAGGTCACTACACACACACACAACAACACACACACACACACACACACACACACACACAACACACACACACACACACACACACACACACACACACACAAACCATGTATGCACATCAGTCTGTCTACTCTAACCATGAATCTCAGCTGTGTGTGTGTGTGTGTGTGTGTGTGTGTGTGTGTGTGTGTGTGTGTGTGGACACCTCAGCCTCGTGCTGCTAAAGCTTCTTTTATGTCCACGCTGGCGTCCTGCTGAGAGCTCAGGGCCAATTAAAGCCTCAGGAGAGAGAGAGAGAGAGAGAGACACCTCCAGGCCTCTAACCTCGCTCGCCCAGGGTGCTGATCACAGACTGGGACGAACCAGCTGGTTCACTCTGTCCGAACATAAAAGATGTAAAAACATATTCTCATATTCCATTGATTTCTTTTCTGTCCAACCTGGACGATGACGTCTGACGAGGTCTTTTCATTCTGTTGGTAACTGAAAAACAACTGAACACAGGATATTACCCACGATCCCCTGCTTCCTGATATTTTCAAAGTTTTCCTTCAGAGTGTTTTTAACTGATCTCAGTTCAGCTTCACTCTTCAGCTGCAGCTGGTTGTGACAGTTGAAGCTGACTCTCAGTCAGTTCTTCTCACAGGAGATGGAACCCACTCAGCAGAGTCACAGAGAACAGACGTTCAGGGAGAGAAGGAGGAAACTTTCTGATGTTCACACTAAACATCAGACTCACTTTCATCCAGCTGCTGGTTTCAGGTCAAATTTAAATTGTGTTGCTTTAACAACTGAGATCCAGATGTTTCAGGAGCTAACATGTTGTTGATCGTCCATGAGGCTGGAGTGAGCTGATCCTTCTGTTTAAACATTTGATAAGTTACATTTTCTTTTTTCCAGGCAGTTCTTAGATGTTTGTGAATATTTCAGATGTTAAATTAAGACCATATGTGTCGTCTCATTTTTTAAGAATCATCAATAATCTTGATCCTGTGGAACTTTCAGTTCTGGAAAGAAAATAGTTACATTTGGCGACACACTTGACCGCTGCTGGTCAAATTAATGAGATCAAGTAGGAAATGAGTGACAGCTAATGATATGTTACTAACACCTCTAACGGAGAAGAGGAGTCGGGTGTCGCCGGGCAGCATGCCTCCCTCAGCTCTCCAACAATACGCTGACACTTACCTGGTGACATCACCTGCTAGCAGCTCTCACATTGGCTGACGAGAAACTCAGGAGAGGTCGGTGGGAGTGCGGTTGTGCGTTGGTGTGTGTGGGGGAACGGGTGCTGCCACTGGAGCGTTGTTAATGTTTTGTTGTGTTTGGACAAAGCGTTCTTCCTGGTTACTGAGGTGTGAGAAGAACGAGATTTGATATTTCCTTTTGCAGAGTGTGTCTGTGTTGTGTGTGTGTGTGTGTGTGTGTGTGTGTGTGTGTGTGTGTGTGTGTGTGTGTGTGTGTGTGTGTGTGGTAGACCTGTATACTATCATTAAGTCTCAGTGGTATGACTTGTCTTCCATAGTTGTAATCTGAGTTGTTCAAACCAAACCAAACTCATATTCAGAAAACACACATTTTAAGAATAGGCCGTTTTTATAGGCTGAATAAGCGTCTGAAACCTGTCTTCTGGTTAGTGACCAGCAGGGGGCGACTCCACTGGTGGTTTCTATAGAAGTCTATAGAAAGTGACTTCTCACTTTATAACGTCAGGAAACATTCAGGAGTTTCTGTCTCAGTCTCTAGTTTCAAGTCTTCTTCAAACAGCTGATGTTCATTTAGTGAATTATGATCATTTAGGCCCAATCCCACCCCCCCTTAGCTCTTCCCCTTCGTTTTGTGCGTTCAAGTGTCGGGGTGGGCCGTCCCAATCCCTGTTGGGACGGAGGGGTCGGGCTAAGGGGTCGGGCTAAGGGGTCGGGCTAAGGGGTCGGGCTAAGGGGTCGGGCTCTATACCCCACCAAACGGAGAACTTTCAGACCCTCACTTCAAACCTAGGGGTACCCAGAATGCCTTGCGAATCACCAGTAAGCTGGTAGAGGGACCCACAAATGTACTATTTTCTCCATTAATAAGGATTTTAAAATTACGATAATGATTGTAATATCTTAGTTTGATATCATTTCAATGGATTATTGACACTTTTTTCACAACAAACTTAAAACAAAAGATTGGGCCGCGCTAGCATGTTTACATCGACGACTACTGATGATGTAACACTGCATGAAAAGAAGAATTTGTGTCAGTTAGTGCCCTTGTACATTTCTGTGGAAGTTCAGGTTAACGACTGTTCACAGGGATCTACAGGCTGCACAGAAAACTGCCAGGAATTGACGTGGGGTTCCGGTTTTGGGCAGTTTTACAAGCCTGAGAAGCTTGGCAGTTGACCCCACTGCTCCTAGGTCTGGGGGCCTTTCACATGTAAATGACAAAACTGTGATCTTTACAAATGCAAATCAGGATAGTTTCACTCAGTGGTGCAGAGGTTACAACTTTTTCTAAAGGATACTAACTCCCTTTTAAGAAAATCTCACGTATAAATACATCAGGCTTAGAATAATTACAGAATCATAAATTGTAGCTTGAAAAGATTTGCCTTATATAAGTTAGTATGCTATAATGAGTGTAATCAGTGATACAATTTCCAGGGTACAAGAGAAGTCTTTCTGCCGACACCAAAACACTGAGCTTCACATAAAGCATATCAGCTGTGTCATCGCGTGACAAAGTCCCAAACATTTGTCCTCCCAAACTACTGGGAAAAACTCAGCACCATATTCACATGTCCATGGCATAATAAGCTGTTGACTCCAATCATTTGGACTTCAGTTGTCCTATTGTTGTGATTAAACTTTCCCAGTAATCCATTAAAACACTCTTACAATAAGTGCAATAGCAAGAATCTCATCCCATATAAATGTAAAGTACAATCTGAAAACGTCACACTCGTGAATACGTCCGTTCCTGAAGATGCCACGTCAGTCGTTAACGTCCACATGTTAGAGGGCTCGTCCAATCACAGCCTCGTGAATGAAGCGTCTGTCTCCCGCAGACAAGAAACACCTGTTTCCAGTGTAAAAGACTTGCTGAATTCAACACGACACTGTTTCCCTGGAGGAGAGGAGGAGTGCGTTGGAAAGCAAAGGCCCAGCGAGGAATCGAACACGGCCGATCATCAGGCCTCCAGGTCTCGACATGTTTTCCAGGTTTTAAAGCTGGAAAACAAAGACACATCAAAATTAAACCATCATTATATAAGAACATTTTTCATGCAATGAAATTACATGAAAGTCAATGATGTGATGCGATAGATGCAAAATTCATATAATTTGCTTCACCTGCTGGAGTTGAAGTACTTGAATTCCATATTCATGAAGAATGGGCGAGAAACATGAGTGGAAACAATATTATAGGGAATTTCTTCAAATTAGGTACAAACGTTCAGTTGAACTTGGAAATGAACTGATGGGGATTCTAGTTGTCTCTGGAATTTTCCTCAGCAGCCACACAAACAACAACAATGCAATTTCCAACTAAAAGATAGAAAATCTGATTCTGGGGGATTTTAAACTTTTTGCTCTTTATTTGAACTTATTATGATGGATATAAAATCATATAATATATTATTCAAAGTGATTAAATGTGGAGAGCTGTGTGCTTTACTCCCCGTGAGCATCTTATTGACATGACAGCAGCCATCAAATAACAGTGAAATAAAATACATTGTATAAAATAACACAAAAGCATTTCAAAATAAAACCAATGAAAACAGAGAGAGGTCACTGCTTCATTATGAGAATATATATGAACTAATAGTTAATTAAAATGTATATTTTTTTCTTTGTATCTACAACTTTTTCAAATTGGTTCTGTTTCCACTTGATGCTGCTGAAAACTCAAATCAAAAGTTGTAGAAAATGTAAATGTAAATAAATCAGTAGTAGTTTAAGCATTTTAATTCACTTTGTCACTTTGCTTCTGATCCTTGATGTCACCCGAGGACAAACCATAGAATGCACACACACACACACACACACACACACACACACACACACACACACACACACACACACACACACACACACACACAATGCGCAGCCACCAAACACCCAAACACAGAGTAGAAAAGGCTGAGAGAAGCTCTGTTGGTGGCTGTTGTGTCTCCATACCAAATACTGGGGGTCGGTTGTAGTGTGTGTGTTTTTTGTGTGTGTGTGTGTGTGTTCTGATGGGGGGGTCCTGGAAAGCTGCACCAAGTGGCTGAACATCAGCCAAGCCTGAAGGGGCAACCAGCGAGCCGGTCTTCATGGTAACAGTAGTAGTAGTAAATAGTCGTCTTTAATGTGTTAGTCAGTTGTTTATCTAACACTGGAAAAAGGTGGATTTTTTGTCAGTGATCCACAGATCGTACAACTTCTCTAAATTCATGATGATCAGATCGAAGGTTTTAGTTTATCACAGTCTATACGACTACGTTTTAGTTAGATAACAGCATTTTCATCATAAAACAATCTCTGTCCACGCAAACGTTTTGGCTCCATATCAGTTTAAGTCCCCGTCAATACTAAAATGCCTGAAAAAATCATATGACCACTCATGTGCACTGTGCACTCCCCACTCAAGACGGGACTTGTTGCAGATTGCTCGAATGAATGATGTCTCAAACTAACACCGGTCCAGCAGTGTGTGGATGCAGCATGAGACTCATACAGGACATCTCTACTATCGCCATGTTTGCTGTTGTCAGAAACTCTCTGCGCTGCCCTCTAGTGGATGTATTTTGCATTGTGTGAAAGGATGCATCTCTTTTTGTACGTAAAGGCAGAATAAATGAGTGATTGACACCAAACAATGTCCAATGGGTGCAGATGGCAGGTGTGGGTGGGTGTGCTGTGTCCTCGAGTTCTCAGTCAGGCTCCACCCACCGCTCCTCTATATATGGTTACCTCTGGTTTTAAAGAACAAGATGGCGCTGAACAACAAGTCAAAGTGAGGCTTTAGAACGGCACCTCACAACAGGTGCCGTCACGGTGACCAATCAAAAAGAAGAAACACAATAACACACTGATGGCTGCCATCTTCTTCTACTAATGAGAGGAGGAGTTAAGATCAGCGTGGACACACAGCAGGTGTGAATGTGGTTAAAATTCAATCAGGATTCGAGACGTGTTTTAATATCAGGTGTAAACAGTCTTTGACAATAGATGGTCCTCACAAGTATAGAAATACAAATCAGCGAGTGTGTGTTGAGTAGCAGCAATGTCTCTTGTCGCCGTAGCGATGGAACAGCCAACATTTCCCCCAGTGAGAACGCTCAGACCAGAGTAAAACCCACCAATCAGAGAGCTGCTGCATTTTTACTTTGGCAGGGTGGGCCAATCAGATACCTGCCAATAATACACACACACACTTACACACACAGCAGCAGGTTGTTGACAGCGTCTGTCACAAGTGATAAAACAGATTCAAGGACTCTGACAGAGTGTGTGTGTGTTTCAAGCTGCAGGTGAAACAGCCTCCAAAGCTTCTGATCTGAAACTTGTAAAAACATTTTGAAAGATTAAACCTCGTTTGATATTTGTATGTGTTTGCTTATGTTAGAATCACATGTTGACTCCCTGAACTATCAGGATGAAAGCTCATTGGTTTGTTCACCAGCTTCTGCGTCATGGTCACTGATCCTCTTTATATACAGTCACTGATGGTCTTTATATACAGTCACTGATCCTCTTTATATACAGTCACTGATCCTCTTTATATACAGTCACTGATCCTCTTTATATACAGTCACTGATCATCTTTATATACAGTCACTGATCCTCTTTATATACAGTCACTGATGGTCTTTATATACAGTCACTGATCATCTTTATATACAGTCGCTGATCATCTTTATACAGTCACTGATCATCTTTATATACAGTCACTGATCCTCTTTATATACAGTCACTGATCATCTTTATATACAGTCACTGATCATCTTTATATACAGTCACTGATCCTCTTTATATACAGTCACTGATGGTCTTTATATACAGTCACTGATCGTCTTTATATACAGTCACTGATCCTCTTTATATACAGTCACTGATCCTCTTTATATACAGTCACTGATCCTCTTTATATACAGTCACTGATCATCTTTATATACAGTCACTGATCCTCTTTATATACAGTCACTGATCCTCTTTATATACAGTCACTGATCCTCTTTATATACAGTCACTGATCCTCTTTATATACAGTCACTGATCATCTTTATATACAGTCACTGATCATCTTTATATACAGTCACTGATCCTCTTTATATACAGTCACTGATCCTCTTTATATACAGTCACTGATCATCTTTATATACAGTCACTGATCCTCTTTATATACAGTCACTGATCATCTTTATATACAGTCACTGATCATCTTTATATACAGTCACTGATCCTCTTTATATACAGTCACTGATCCTCTTTATATACAGTCACTGATCATCTTTATATACAGTCACTGATCCTCTTTATATACAGTCACTGATGGTCTTTATATACAGTCACTGATCATCTTTATATACAGTCACTGATCCTCTTTATATACAGTCACTGATCCTCTTTATATACAGTCACTGATCATCTTTATATACAGTCACTGATCATCTTTATATACAGTCACTGATCCTCTTTATATACAGTCACTGATCCTCTTTATATACAGTCACTGATCATCTTTATATACAGTCACTGATCATCTTTATATACAGTCACTGATCCTCTTTATATACAGTCACTGATCATCTTTATATACAGTCACTGATCCTCTTTATATACAGTCACTGATGGTCTTTATATACAGTCACTGATCCTCTTTATATACAGTCACTGATCATCTTTATATACAGTCACTGATCATCTTTATATACAGTCACTGATCATCTTTATATACAGTCACTGATCATCTTTATATACAGTCACTGATCATCTTTATATACAGTCACTGATCCTCTTTATATACAGTCACTGATGGTCTTTATATACAGTCACTGATCCTCTTTATATACAGTCACTGATGGTCTTTATATACAGTCACTGATCCTCTTTATATACAGTCACTGATCATCTTTATATACACTCACTGATCCTCTTTATATACAGTCACTGATCATCTTTATATACAGTCACTGATCATCTTTATATACAGTCACTGATCATCTTTATATACAGTCACTGATCATCTTTATATACAGTCACTGATGGTCTTTATATACAGTCACTGATCCTCTTTATATACAGTCACTGATGGTCTTTATATACAGTCACTGATCCTCTTTATATACAGTCACTGATCCTCTTTATATACAGTCACTGATGGTCTTTATATACAGTCACTGATGGTCTTTATATACAGTCACTGATCCTCTTTATATACAGTCACTGATCCTCTTTATATACAGTCACTGATGGTCTTTATATACAGTCACTGATGGTCTTTATATACAGTCACTGATCCTCTTTATATACAGTCACTGATCATCTTTATATACAGTCACTGATCCTCTTTATATACAGTCACTGATCATCTTTATATACAGTCACTGATCCTCTTTATATACAGTCACTGATGGTTATTATATACAGTCACTGATGGTTATTATATACAGTCACTGATCCTCTTTATATACAGTCACTGATCATCTGTATATACAGTCACTGATCCTCTTTATATACAGTCACTGATCCTCTTTATATACAGTCACTGATCCTCTTTATATACAGTCACTGATGGTTTTTATATACAGTCACTGATCATCTTTATATACAGTCACTGATCATCTTTATATACAGTCACTGATCCTCTTTATATACAGTCACTGATGGTCTTTATATACAGTCACTGATGGTCTTTATATACAGTCACTGATCCTCTTTATATACAGTCACTGATCATCTTTATATACAGTCACTGATCCTCTTTATATACAGTCACTGATGGTCTTTATATACAGTCACTGATCCTCTTTATATACAGTCACTGATCCTCTTTATATACAGTCACTGATGGTCTTTATATACAGTCACTGATCCTCTTTATATACAGTCACTGATCATCTTTATATACAGTCACTGATCCTCTTTATATACAGTCACTGATGGTTATTATATACAGTCACTGATGGTTATTATATACAGTCACTGATCCTCTTTATATACAGTCACTGATCATCTTTATATACAGTCACTGATCCTCTTTATATACAGTCACTGATCCTCTTTATATACAGTCACTGATCATCTGTATATACAGTCACTGATCCTCTTTATATACAGTCACTGATGGTTATTATATAAAGTCACTGATCATCTTTATATACAGTCACTGATCCTCTTTATATACAGTCACTGATGGTCTTTATATACAGTCACTGATGGTTATTATATACAGTCACTGATGGTTATTATATACAGTCACTGATCCTCTTTATATACAGTCACTGATCATCTTTATATACAGTCACTGATCCTCTTTATATACAGTCACTGATGGTTATTATACAGTCACTGATCATCTTTATATACAGTCACTGATCCTCTTTATATACAGTCACTGATGGTCTTTATATACAGTCACTGATGGTTATTATATACAGTCACTGATGGTTATTATATACAGTCACTGATGGTTATTATATACAGTCACTGATCCTCTTTATATACAGTCACTGATCATCTGTATATACAGTCACTGATCCTCTTTATATACAGTCACTGATGGTCTTTATATACAGTCACTGATGGTCTTTATATACAGTCACTGATCCTCTTTATATACAGTCACTGATCATCTTTATATACAGTCACTGATCCTCTTTATATACAGTCACTGATGGTCTTTATATACAGTCACTGATCCTCTTTATATACAGTCACTGATCCTCTTTATATACAGTCACTGATGGTCTTTATATACAGTCACTGATCCTCTTTATATACAGTCACTGATCATCTTTATATACAGTCACTGATCCTCTTTATATACAGTCACTGATGGTTATTATATACAGTCACTGATGGTTATTATATACAGTCACTGATCCTCTTTATATACAGTCACTGATCATCTGTATATACAGTCACTGATCCTCTTTATATACAGTCACTGATGGTTATTATATACAGTCACTGATCATCTTTATATACAGTCACTGATCCTCTTTATATACAGTCACTGATGGTCTTTATATACAGTCACTGATGGTTATTATATACAGTCACTGATGGTTATTATATACAGTCACTGATCCTCTTTATATACAGTCACTGATCATCTTTATATACAGTCACTGATCCTCTTTATATACAGTCACTGATCCTCTTTATATACAGTCACTGATCATCTGTATATACAGTCACTGATCCTCTTTATATACAGTCACTGATGGTTATTATATAAAGTCACTGATCATCTTTATATACAGTCACTGATCCTCTTTATATACAGTCACTGATGGTCTTTATATACAGTCACTGATGGTTATTATATACAGTCACTGATGGTTATTATATACAGTCACTGATCCTCTTTATATACAGTCACTGATCATCTTTATATACAGTCACTGATCCTCTTTATATACAGTCACTGATGGTTATTATATACAGTCACTGATCATCTTTATATACAGTCACTGATCCTCTTTATATACAGTCACTGATGGTCTTTATATACAGTCACTGATGGTTATTATATACAGTCACTGATGGTTTTATATACAGTCACTGATGGCTATTATATACAGTCACTGATCCTCTTTATATACAGTCACTGATCATCTGTATATACAGTCACTGATCCTCTTTATATACAGTCACTGATGGTCTTTATATACAGTCACTGATGGTTATTATATACAGTCACTGATGGTTATTATATACAGTCACTGATGGTTATTATATACAGTCACTGATGGTCTTTATATACAGTCACTGATGGTTATTATATACAGTCACTGATGGTTATTATATACAGTCACTGATGGTTATTATATACAGTCACTGATCCTCTTTATATACAGTCACTGATGATCTTTATATACAGTCACTGATCCTCTTTATATACAGTCACTGATCCTCTTTATATACAGTCACTGATCGTCTTTATATACAGTCACTGATCCTTATTATATACAGTCACTGATGGTCTTTATATACAGTCACTGATCCTCTTTATATACAGTCACTGATCCTCTTTATATACAGTCACTGAGAGACAGAGGCTACTTGTGTAACCATCATGTTTCAGCACTGACTTACTAGTTGTCATAATAAAAAAATAATAAGATATCACTCTTATTATTTTTTTATGTAAAGATGTTATTAATGAGCAGCGACAGTTATTATAACCAGAAAATTCTTCTCAAAAATTAAGAAAGAGAGAGAGAGAGACTGTCATAGATTCCTTTGATGCCCAAAGAGACGCCTACACTCTAGCGAAGCCCTCGAACAACGTGCGATTGTTCAAAAACTATATCTGAAATAAAAACACTGCGAGAATCCCAAGACTTTGCCAAATGCACAAATGTATTTTTTATTGGCGATAGTTAAGAAATGTGACCGTGGGAGCGAGTTAGAAAAGAATGACTTCAAGGCTCCTTCCAGAAATTTTCTCTCAAAATTAACATTAGAGTCAATATAGAAAAAAATCAGACCACCTTCCCCTTTAGACCTCATAGAGTCAAACGTTTAGGTCTGATAGATTTCATAAAGACATTTCTGCGAAGCTAAGAAGTTTTCCTACGTGTTGATGTATGAAAACCTCCATTTGTGGCTTTGAGAGCAGTTTAAGCACAGAAAAAAACATCGGAACGTGCTTCGCCCCGTGGTTACACTTCCATTCATTTTTTCCCTGCTGTTTTCCGCAGATTAGGAGCTAACCACGGGGCGAAGCATGTTCCGATGTTTTTTTGTGCATATACAACAAAAACTGCAGGAGGAGTAGTGGGACACAATTTGAGGAAGAAGAAGTAGGAATAATAATAAGAAGAAGTATGGGGAATAATAGTATATCTGCATTCATTGCATTACTGCCCGGATAATAATAATGATAATGATGATGATGATGACGTCAGTTTCAGTTACCATTAACCAAACAACACCAGCACTTGTCTTTGTCATGTGACCTGGACATCTCCATCTGTGTCCATGACGTGTCCGACTCCCTCTGCCGCCATTTTTACAGGTTTGAGTTTAAATCGCATTGAGATTAGTTTGTATGAAATATGTTTCAATAACTTTTGAACTGACGTGTGTGTGTGTGTGTTTGTGTGTGTGTTGAATTTATATATGGAAATAATATTCTAGCTTAACATGCTACAGCCATGCTAAAGCTAATGCTAATGCTAATGATACTGAGGTGGTGCAACCCATGGTGTTAACATAGCACATGTCAAGTAACTGCAATCCTATTAGCCGGCTCGATGGAATAAAACAGAAGTGTATGTCCTTTGTTTGTGTCTGTTAAGTCTTTACCACCCTACATGTTAAAGGACTGAAGTCTACAGGAAACAGTCCTTTGACATGTAGACTGACACATCAAAGCACTCTTTGATGTGTCAGTCCAGGTCACAAAGACAACTGTTCTTTGATGTTACCTTAAGAAACAGGTCAAAGCCGATTAACTCGCCCAAACATATGAAGGAAAAACATTTCTCAGCAGAATCAGACTCAACAACCATTAAGTAGACGACAGCTGCACGAGAATCTTCTTTCTGAAAACGTCCTTAAACCACCACAGACGACGTCAGTAGACCAGCGCTTCACAGCAAATATACTTTACAACAACTGTGTTCCACTGGATCCCCTGCGTTCATACGATAACATACGATAAGATAAGATTCTCTTTATTGATCCACACACCAGGGAAATTCAGTTCATCCCACATGAAGAGGATCAGCTGCTCAAGAGACAAAGTAGGTTTTGTTCTAAGCAGGAGAGACTTCAGGTTAAACTGTTTTTAGTTTTATCTTCAAAACACAATTGTCTTTTATTTCTTCATCTTACTTTACTGTAGTTTTACAGAATTTAACAGTAGACGTTTGTCAATGACTAAAGTTCATTCAGCTCTGTGTCTTTGAATATATCTGAAGTTAGGATGTATATTTGTGTCTTTCAGTCAAACGGACAGATGCTGTCTGAAGGAACTCAGGCCATCTGCCCAGTCATCCTGGAGAAAACTGCTCTAGCTGCTGAGAACGTTGCTCTAGCTGCTGAGAACGTTGCTCTAGCTGCTGAGAACGCTGCTCTAGCTGCTGAGAACGCTGCTCTAGCTGCTGAGAACGTTGCTCTAACTGCTAAAAACGCTGCTCTTACCGCTGAGAACGCTGCTCTAACTGCTGAGCAGGTTGCTCTAGCTGCTAAGAACGCTGGACTAAATGGAATAATTTTTTTTCTGGAGAGGCAGCAGGATTCTTTGAATGCAGCTCTGGCTGAAGACAATGGTGCAGCCAGAGCTGCCCTGGAAAAACAAAAGATTACACTGACAAAGGAGATGGACTCTAGTGCCTCAAAGCTGTGTCAGGCCACATTCGACTTGGCCAAGAGGAAGAAGACTATGGAAACAGCAAGAGCCAGAGAGGAAGAGTTGGAGAAGGAGCTTGAAGATCTGAAGAACCTGAAAGTGGAACAGGAAGCCAATTTCAAACAGAGAGAGGATCTGATGAACCAGATCATAGAGACAGAGGAGAAGTTGTTTATTGAGCCGCAAGAAGGAAAACTGACCCAGCAGAACACTGAGCTTCAGGTACGTTACATCAGATCATTTTAGATTTGAATTATATGGATTGTATGTTTGTTTCATGTTTAGACTTTGAAGAAGAAAATGCAGAAACTTATGTTGTCTCTAACTTTTCAGGAACTCGCATTGAAGACCGATGAGAACAAGGAGAAGGTCAAAAAGGAGAGGAAGCAGGAAAAGAAAGAGCAACTGGAGATAGAGAAGAAGGAGAGAGAAGAACTGAAGAAGAGAGAGAAGAAGGAGAAGGAGGAGAGAGAAGAACTGAAGAAGACAGAGAAGAAGGAGATGAAGGAGAGGAAAGAACTGAAGAAGAGAGAGAAGGAGAGAGAAGAACTGAAGAAGAGAGAGAAAGAAAGATCTCATGCCATCTGCCTAGAGCTCCGCCGAACCCTCTGTGCTGTCCTCCTGGTGAAACCTGGTTTAGCTCCAGAGATTGCTGCTGTAGCTCCTGACAAGGTTGCTCTAGCTGCTGAGAACATTGCTCTAGCTGATGAGATCCCTGCTCTAACTGATGAGAACACTGCTCTAGCTGCTGAGATCCCTGCTCTAACTGATGAGAACGCTGCTCTAGCTGCTGAGATCCCTGCTCTAACTGATGAGAACGCTGCTCTAGCTGCGGAGATCCCTGATCTAACTGATGAGAACGCTGCTCTAGCTGCTGAGAACATTGCTCTAGCTGCTGAGAACATTGCTCTAGCTGCTGAGATCCCTGCTCTAACTGATGAGAACGCTGATCTAACTGATGAGAACGCTGCTCTAACTGCTGAGATCGCTACTCTAACTGCAGTAAATAGTTTTCTGGAGGAAAAGAAAGAGCAACTGGAGAGAGAGAGAAGAAGGAGAGAGACTTTTGAATAACTTTAATTATGACACATTGTCAAGTAAATCTTAATTATTCAACTATGTGAACAGAAAGGATAACTCCTTTCATGCACACACACACACATCACACACCAACACTAGAGTTAAAAGATGTTCTGCTAAACATGTAAAACCAGAGACTGGCTGTCCCCCAGTGAGCACAGGACGTGTCCAACACCCCACACAGCCCTGAACCCTCCATGTTCGATCTCCAGCCGAGCTGCCACCCAACCCCTCAGACAGTGGATCAGTCCAGCCTCCCCCAGCCACTTTGTTCCTCCGACTTATCCAAGTCGCTATCTTTGCATTTGAAAAGAGAAAATTCATTAAAACCATAGTGTGTTTTTTCCTTGCTATGTATTTGGCACAGAGAAAACCTCTCCCAAACCCCCCCAGCTGTTCAAAAGTGTTAGCTAATCGGGGACAGGACACTACTAAGTGTTCTAGGGTCTCTGGCAGTGAGCAGAAAGGACACCCCCCCCCCCTCAGTGCTTGGGTCCAGGTGAGCTCTGTATCTGTTTGTAGCTCCATGTATAATCCTCCACTGGATGTCTGCCATCCGTTTCTCCACAGGAGGTTTATACAGGACCCGCCAGCTGCCACTAGGGGAAGAGTCTGAGTCAAACACCTCAGTCCATCTCGACTCCCTGACTCCTGCAAGAGAAGAAAGAGAGAGAAGAAGGAGAAGAAGGAGAAGAAGGAAAGCGATGGGACAGAGAGGAGGAAGATGTTCCCCAGTTTTCTCTCTAAATGGTTCATCTCCTCTCTCATCCTTCCTCTCCCTCAACCACCCCCCCGTCCTGACTCCCCCCCGCTCCCTGTAACACACCACCCAGCAGTGCCTGATGCTGGAAAACATCCCTCTCTTTTCTTTCCATCACCTTAACTTGTCTTACTTTCTTACTTGTTTCCCTTCATTCACATATCCTCCCTTCCTTACTCCTTGTTTCCTCCCTTCCTTACTCCTTGTTTCCTCCCTTCCTTACTCCTTGTTTCCTCCCTTCCTTACTCCTTGTTTCCTCCCTTCCTTACTCCTTGTTTCCTCCCTTCCTTACTCCTTGTTTCCTCCCTTCCTTACTCCTTGTTTCCTCCCTTCCTTACTCCTTGTTTCCTCCCTTCCTTACTCCTTGTTTCCTCCCTTCCTGCCCATCAGTCACACTTCTCTTACAGTGTTCCTTCATGTACCACGTTATGTTCAGATTCTCTGACTCTGATCATTCTGGACCGAAGTAGCTTTGTTATTTTATTGTCTGTCATATTTTGATGTGAACTTGTTTACAGCAGAACAGCCACAGGAGTAACTGTGTTTTTTGATAGGGCGCATTGGGCTGCTTTTTAAACACACAGAATTCTACTGTATTAAGATGTAGTCATCAGCTGTTTGTATGAACATCAATTTATTCAGCACAAGTTTGATGTCATTTGTTTTATTGTTCTGCTGATATATGAGTCATTAAAATATGATTTTTAAAAACACAAGATAGTGTGTTTTTATTTCCTCTCTCTCTCTCTCTCTCTCTCTTTATATACAGTCACTGATCCTCTTTATATACAGTCACTGATCATCTTCAACTTTATCAGTCACTATGGTCTTTATATACAGTCACTGATCATCTTTATATACAGTCACTGATCTCTTTATATAAAGTCACTGATCCTCTTTATATACAGTCACTGATCATCTTTATATACAGTCACTGATCCTCTTTATATACAGTCACTGATCCTCTTATACAGTCACTGATCATCTTTAAAATCAGTCATGGCATCACACTGTCATCTTTATATACAGTCACTGATCATCTTTATATACAGTCACTGATGGTCTATATACAGTCACATGTACAAACACTCATGTGTCATGTTTTTACAGACCTGTAAACGTGTGTTGGAATGTTTGCAGCGGTGTCGTCTTTCTGGTTTCATCAACGTTTTGCCTGCGATTGTGTTTTGAGTTTTTCATTAAAAACATGCACATGATTCGTTCTGCTCAGGGGGCGGGACTTGGCCTGCAGCCTGCCGCTGTCCGTCAAACTCTCAGTGTAACTCTTAAACTCTCATCACGTCCAACTGCCGCCTTCATCTCTCGCCAGGAGCCGCCAACCCGGCTGACACATGGATTGACTGTTTGATTGGCTGTTAAACTGGAACACATTTCAGCTTGTACCTTTTCAAACTGTCAACGTCCCATCAGCAGACCCAGATACTTCAATCAGCAGTTCTCTGAAGGACACAGGCTGATGTCTGAGTTTTTAAAGTCATCTGATCAAACAGATTAGTGCAGCTGCAGAAGTTTGAATACATCACTTTGTCATGTATAGAAAAATACAAGGCGCGTGTTTGTGTCAGTGCAAAGACACAAAGACACAAAGACACAAAGACACAAAGACACATCATCTATAGAACTGTTCCTCTGAGGGTCGCAGATGGAACAATCTCAGCGACATTGGGCGAGAGTCAGAGACGTCACCATATTGCAGGACGGACATAGAGAGACAACGGGTGGCTGTGGCTTAAAAATATTAAGTTATTTTTCAATAATCGTATTATTACCCACATAAATATAAATCTATATATATCCTCATATATATATATATATATATATATATATAAAACAACAGCATTACTTCAGTCACACAGCCATCATTTCTGACTGATGTTGACTGATCTGATTTTGATATCATCTTCATCACCATCATCTTCATCATCGTCCTGAGACTGCTGCACCTCAGCTTCCACTTCTCCTTTACTCTACTGTCACCCTGTGGCTACAGATGGAACCACACTCTGGGAGCGAAAAAGCTGCTTTCTAATTTTAATTCAAATCTAATTTATTTTCCTGCAGAGCCAAACTTAAATTGTTGATTTTTACTTATTCCATTTTAATTTTTCTCATGTGTCTTAGGTATAAATGCTGTATCGTCTTTATTTACAGTCCCTCACTGATCTGCATCACGAAAACATGAGCGTCAAATATTAAGATGTTTCGAGTTTTGTCTCAGAGCCTGCAGGGTTGAAGGTTCAATTCCCTCAACAGTTTTATGGGCAGAGGAGAGCAATGTGCTGCTGATTTGTCGGCTCATTGACGTTGTACTGCAGCTCATTCAGTCCCAGGGGATTCTGGGAAAGTGGATGAGAGGTATGTTTTTTGGCTGAATGTCGTTTTGTTTGTTTACTCAGTAAAGAGCCAATCACACAGCTCATTGAGAGAGACACACACACACACACACACACACACACACACACACACACACACACACACACACACACACACACACACACACACACACACACACACACACTGGGTTCACAGATTGTACAATTTAAATGTTATTATCACTGATGGACCAAAATTGTTGTGGTGAAGCAGAATCGCCCTTCGGGAGTGAAACCGTTTGGGGTGAAAGGTCCCTTCAGTTGCAGGTGATGGATTTCACAGGTTCAGGTTGTTTTGGTGTCGACTCTCGGTCACAACCTGGAAGTCATGACTGAAACCTTTAAATCAGAGTGTGTGGGAGTTCCTGCAGGTTCGAGACTCTGGAAACTGGGAAACTAGGAATCCCCCCCCCCCACACACACACACACCACCCCGGCCCACCCCACCAGTTGGATGTGTTAAATTAATTTGTGGTTTTCCGCCACTCGGTCCAGCTCCCAGCAGCTTTCATTATCACAGACACACAGAAAGCAGCTCCTGTCTGCAGAGGCGTCATTATGTTTGTTCCCATCTGGAAACCACATCAGATCCTGAAGCTGAGCAGACGTGTAAACTCAAAACTCTCAAATTCTATCTCCATGTCCTGAATGCAGATGTTGAGAGGTTTTCCTGAGGAGGATCAAGGAGTTCCGGAGTTTCTTCAGCAGGACGTGTTCAGGTCTAAAAGAAGATTCAAGTAGGGTTTTTGTGACAGTCTTTAAGGCTACGTCCATTCTACTGGTTTTTCAAACTAAAGCGAGCCCTGTCCACATGAGCGTCAGTTTTAACCCACGTCTGTTCTAACGCCTGAAAACACGTATCACATGACCACTCAGGTGCACTGGTCATGTGTAAACACAAAGTATTTGGTTGTTAGTCACAGAATTGTCGCAGATTTCTTGAATATCTCATCTCCTCCACATGTAAACACTCCTTCATCTCCATCACACATTCTGTAGAAACACTTTCAACATGAAGTTACAAACTGGTTCTTCTCATGTAGTGAATCCTGTTGTTGTGTTGATGTGTTGTTGTGTTGATGTGTTCAGTTCCATCAGCATCTGTTGGACTTGTGTCCTGGGAGAGGATCCTCACATGGGACTGAGCTTCATTCACTGATCATGAAGTTTGACTCTAGTTGAGTGAAGAACAGAGGAAGTTGCTCCTTGTGAACATCTGTGAGACAAACTGGGATTTATGAATATGAGACTAATAACATGTGATTGATTGATCTTTACTCTGGGATGCCAGAGAGTTCCTGAGCGACGACTGAAAAACATCTTGCTTGATGTAGTTGTGCTGATTCTCTGTGTCGTCAGGAGAATCTCCACGCTGACTCAGCATTCTGCAATGTTGGAAAATGTTCAGCAGACATGTATTCATATCGTGTCTTTGCAGTGACTTTGTATGTGATTGTGTGTAAAATTTGCTAAGTGTTTGTTTTTGCATGGATTGTTAACAAGATGAGGTCAATAGTGGACCTGCAGGTTTACACACAACGATAAACTGATGATATATTTTCCAGCGTCAATAACAGAAAACTGCACATGATCTATTTTGGTCCTTGAATGGAAACATCCTCCCTCCTGTACCTGGACCTCTTCTTCTGTTAGTATGACTCAGCATATCTGTATATGTAGTATTCCATCCCCAGGGCTCTTCATTACAGATTCTGTTATCCAAAAATCAAGAATGTACTGTATCTGTGTCTTTTTTCCCATCATGGAAACAGAGTCGGAGCACTCGGGGTTGTGATCCTCTGGGAGCTGACATTGGAAACACAGCTGGAGCCTCGAGTGCAGCAGTGGAGCCTGAAGCCCGTTTCTGTAGGTAGACCAGAACAGAAGGTTCTGTCTCAGTCGATCTTTACATCTCACAGAAGAACGTCGTTTCTGAGGCGACTCAAAAACTCAAACAAATCATCCATTGTTTGATGACTCATCTTGACTTTCACAGATTATGTTTTCATTTGTTAGTTTGTTGAAAATCAAGGAATTTTCTTTTCGATTTGCTATCAGAGCGGCACTGAACTCCGGATAATCTCCTGAAATTGTCCAAGTCAGTTGCTGCGGAAACTCTGTAACATGTCAGAGTGAGTCCATGTGAGGAGACAGCAGGACAATGTCCTGAAGCTTCCCAGAGAGCGAGTGGACGTGTTGATGAGGTTTCTAACACGTGACGGACGTGAAACTGGAAGAACACAAACATCTCAGGATGAAGAAGAGGAGCCGTACACGTAGAAGACGAAGACGTCCACTTGGAAACACGAGGAGGTTCCAGAGCTTTTGGTGATGAGGGCCGACGCCGGTGTGGATGAGCTGTAAACAACAACACTGATCTTTCCACAGCAGAGTTTATACGTCATGTCCGGCCTCCTGCTGCTCTACAGGCTCCGCCCCTGCTGCTCTACAGGCTCCGCCCCTCGCCTGGATGTTCCCCACATGTTCCTGTTTGAACGAGTCGGACCCGACAACCTGCTGCTGCTGCTTCACAGACACTAACTACAGGAAATGTCTGGACTCCATTGTTCGGACAATCTCAAGAGTTCAGGTCTGAAAACGTTGTCAGAGGTTATTCAACATCCTCAGTGATTTCTCAGAGAATAATTCATTTATCTTGATGAAAAGAGTCCGACACATTTAGAGGACTGGTATTTATGAGTGTGTGTAATTTGGTGCAGATACAAATAAAATTCTGGATGTAGTGAATTTAAAGGTGGTTTCATAAGGAGACTGTTGGTGGAGGATTTAAATTCTTCTAAGGTTGTGTTCAGACCAACATCAGTGCGTCAACACTCACAGCCTCTTCATTCAGTTCATGTGGAACTTTGCTGCAGTTCATCATGAGGTCCAGACTGGCATCATGTAGGTAAATCAGATCTGAGCGTCAGAGAGTGAAATCTCAGTTTTCAGTGTGAAAACAGTTTGAGTAAACAGTGAGGTTGAGGAGAGCTGCAGGCGAGAGATGGAGGACAGCAGGGAATATCCAGGGGAATCCTCCAAGCTTGATTTGGCTTGAAGATCGGAGTCATCTGATCTCAGTGAATCATCAGCTGTGATGCGAACTGGAGCTGTACGCCGTTACTGCCGAGCCAGCAGGACGGTGGACTGACGGGAGGACACCGGGTCAAATCCTGCAGTGAAACAAATGAGCAACACTTTCTTTTCCTCTTCAGTCGACAAAAGACATGTTTAAGTTTCAGTTTTCTAAGGGGGGGGGGGGTCACAGGAGTCTGCAGGATATTGTTTAGCTTCTGTTACGACCATCAGTTTGCTGCTGTGTCCACAGCTGTGAAATAAGAGAAGAAATGTTGTCTCGGATTGAATCATCAGAGCAGAAGCTGAACAA
Source organism: Hippoglossus stenolepis (assembly GCF_022539355.2). Lineage (NCBI taxonomy): Eukaryota > Metazoa > Chordata > Actinopteri > Pleuronectiformes > Pleuronectidae > Hippoglossus > Hippoglossus stenolepis. Next base: position 842,322 of record NC_061486.1, read on the forward strand.
CTGGAAAGAAATCATGGAAAATTCTGTTAATGAGGTTTAGGAAGTAGAAGTTATGTAACCTGGTGTCAGCAGATCAGTTCTGATTTCTAAGAGACTTCATCAACGGTCACAGACTGAAAAGGCCAACAACCAATCAGCTGTTCTGAAAGAGAAAGAACAATCATTTCTTTTGAATCATTTTACCACAGACCTCTGCTCCTCAGCGGCAGCCATCTTGGTTGCTAACCAAACGCTGTGTTCACACGGGCGTGAGTCTGCTGCAGAGCTGAGCTTCCTGCTGTCACTGCATGTGTTGAGGAAAAGTAGATCTATGTTCTAAATACAGGACACTGGATCGGCTACAGTGCTTTTATTCTGAAACAAGTACAGGAAGTGGGGCAAATATTTGGACTGTGGGAGGAAGAGAACAAACTCTACACGGAACCGAACCAGGAACCTTCTTCCTGTGAGGTCAATCAATCAATCAATCAAATTTTATTTGTATAGCCCATATTCACAAATCACAGTTTGTCTCATAGGGCTTTAACATGGTGTGACATCCTCTGCCCTTAACCCTCAACAAGAGTCAGGAAAAACTACTTAAAAACCCTTTTAACAGGTAAAGAACGTAGAAACCTCAGAGACACATGTGAGGATCCGTCTCCCAGGACGGACACAAGTGCAATGGATGTCAAGTGTAAAGGAGAACATCAAGATAAAGGTTTTAGCAGCATTGATAAGAATAAACATTTTGAAGCATAACTGAAGGTCAGTGAATTGGTGGATTAATGTCATTAATGGTCAAGTGTCTGAGGAGAAATACTATGTATCGAGCAGTCCTGCTGCAATCACAGTCTGTGGTCAGCAGCCAGCAAGATCATGATCCACCATCAAGATCGGATGCCACTATAGTCCACAGTCATTGTCCACTGCCGCCATGAGGATCCATCATCAGCTGCCACCACATCAACAAACCCGTTCAGTATCTTCTGTTTCAACATGTTTCTGTGTTCGTTAAACTCACCGGACGATGGCTCGACTTCCTTCTTGGTGATGGAGGTTCGGTTTCCAGAGGATTTTTTCTTTGTGTTGCTGTTGCCAGGGGTGACAGGGCCCCCATGGTGGGCCGCACCTCGTGGGACTGGACAACCTCTGTTCCATCCCTCCATCCATCCCTCGCTCCATTCATTCAGGATGGAGGATTGGGTCATTGAGAAAACACACCTGGGTTAATAACAGTAATGACACTGCAGCTAACAGGCTAATAATGACGGAAAACCCCCCCTCAGTCCACTCGCCCTTTAATTAGTGACGACCTTCTGATGTCATGTAACCCCCCATCCACCCGCACACACACACACACATGCAAACACACACACACACACGTGTCTCTCTATAGTTGTGAGGACACTCATTGGCTTTTTGAATTCCCTAACCCCCCCACTCACCTTAACCATCACAACTAAATGCCTAACTGTAACCTTAACTTAAACTTAACCCTGATTCTGTCCCTAAAACAAAGTCTTAACCCTCAAACAGACCATTTACTTTGTGAAGACCAGACAAAATGTCCTCACAATGATGGTATTAGACCAGAAGTGGCCTCATAGCTACAGATCGATGCACACACACAGGATGGTCACACACACAGAGCCGATCTGCAGATGTGAGATCAGCTGCTCTCTCTTAAACCATGACGATATTAAACTGGTGTGGAACAGCAGCTGAGTCCCGTGTCGCCGTGGGTTCACTTGGCGTTCCCTCCTGGAGGTGAGGCTGGACGAGAACCAGCAGAGGTCAAACTGTAAAGTTTAAACTCACACAACCTGTTAAGGTGAGAAACACAGAGCGACAGGTGAGTCATGAATCTGGCGCTCAAGGATGTTGGCTTTAAATTTGGACCAGCATCCTCTGTGACGTCACTATGGCAACAACGACAACAGAGTCGCCCATAGTAACGGCCATAGAGAGGACAACATGGACAACTGACTGTGATCTGGCAAACCACCATCACGACAGGGTTTCACTTCCTTATACAGACACTTATGAAGTTGAGAGACTCTTTTGTCTGTTACACTTTCATTTTCAAATATGTTTTCCTGCTTTACAGCGACTCACTGATGTTGCTTCACTTCACGTATTCAAATCCAATCAGGTCGTTTCCTCTCGGTCTGAAGCTTCCTGTTTGTTCCATGTTTCCTTTGATCTGTTCTGGTTTCACGTTGTAATTTAGGGACGAAAGAGTTCAGTCTGACAAACGTACGTCCTGTCGTCATCACCTACGTGGGCGGAGTCTACCTGTACTGGACTCTGATTGGTTTGTAGACGGCGTCTGACGTGGGCATGTTGTCAGGTGGGGGGGTAGTAGTCTTTCTGTTTGAATGGAGGAAATGAATGAAGCGCTTCATTTGGTTGCCATGGTAACATCATGATGGTATCACTAGCACCTTCAGGCGCAGTACTCCACAGTACTTCAGTACTCCACAGTACTCCACAGTACTACAGTACTCCACAGTACTACAGTACTACAGTACTCCACAGTACTACACAGTACTACAGAACTCCACAGTACTCCACAGTACTTCAGTACTCCACAGTACTACAGTATTTCAGTACTCCACAGTACTCCACAGTACTACACAGTACTACAGACTCCACAGTACTACAGAACTCCACAGTACTACAGTACTCCACTAGTTCAAATGCACCAACTGAACGTCCTCGTGGTTCAAACATTATATCGTTGGAGGTGAAGACTGCAGCTGCTTCCTCTTCTTCTTCTTCTTCTTCTTCTTCTTCTTCTTCTTCTTCTTCTTCTTCTTCTTCTTCTTCTTCTACTGTTTAATTCTGTCTCTACTTCCTGTGATTGGTCCAAAAGTCCAAACTCTCCAACAAAGTGTTTTCACTGCAAACCAACAGAACCAGGTTCAGTTTGATCCAGACCCAGAACACCTCTTCTGCTCTGAGGAACCTCTCACACCTGATGTTTTATGGGGGTTTATTCCAGAGCGTGGTCATTCAGTGTGAGATCAGGACTTCCTGATTCCTTGTTCAGACGTTGTTAAGCTCCCACTCAAACAGACCCTGCCTTTGTTTAGATTTTTCTGCTTCTGCTCAAACTCTGCGTTTGCTCTCAGATATTTTGTTGCTTGGACAGATTTCCTGAGCTTCAGCTCCTCTCCTTGTGCTCACGCTACTTCTGTGCACGTGAAACGTCTGCTATCAGTTTCTCCAAGCAGTAGAATGAAGTTGTCAGTAGACTCCAGACTGCACATCAGGAGCTCCAGGACATTTCCCGGTGGCCTGATGGTCTTTTTGGCCTTGAACAGTCAACTTGACCAGCGATAATATATTGAGCAGCAACAGACGTCTCGCAGTGAGCAAGTGGCCTGTGAGAGGATCTTCTCCATCCTGAAGTTAGTGAAGAACCTCACTCACTGAAGAGAACCTAGAAGCCAAGATGACGTCACTGACACAATGGCAGAGAGCAGTGAGTTACTGCGCCACCTACTGGTTTACTAGTGATAATCAATCTGTGTTACGGACACCAGCGAGTGAACGTGGTGATCTAACACTTTTTACTTACATTATTGTTGTTTTTAATACTTTTGTTTGCATGATGCTTGAAAATAAAGTGAATCACTTGAACATTTGAGCCAGTGTGTCTCATTCTCTTTATAAAAGTGTGGGCTAGTTGTTGTGTGTCTGGCCTTGTCCATTTGTACTATGATCGCGATCGAGTCAAAGGGTACCTTATTATACTCAGTACTCAAAGTAGATCGAGTAGTTGTTGGTACTTTGGATAACTTTCCTCCCTGATGAACCAAAACGAGTCTGGTAACCGTTACATCAACTAATAGGCTTAGCCCACGGAAGTAGAGGTCTGGTGCTTTGCGTGAAAAGGGTGAAGTGGAGTCAAATTCTCGCTGTGAATTATTGTCCCAATCATCAACCTGGTTCAGATGCACCTTCAGTCTGACAGAGCAGGACTGTGGAGGAAACATCAGAGATATGAACCTGTTTTTACAAAGTGAACGAGTGGAGAGGAGCTGTGATTGCTCCCAGGAGATTTCATTAACAGGTAATGGGTCTGATGGTGAAATTCCAGACACACACACACACACACACACACACACACACTCAAAAGAAGCACAGGACGTGATGTCACAGGAGCGGAGGCTGCTGATTGGACAGGAGATTCCCGGGCAGCTGCTATAAAACCTGATGTGAAGCCACAACAAGACAGGAACAGAGAGAAGAGACGACAGAGACGCTCCTCCTCACAGAGACTCACCCTGAAGGTACACACTCATTTATACATGTTACTGTGTGTGTGTGTGTGTGTGTGTGTGTGTGTGTGTGTGTGTGTGTGTGTGTGTGTGTGTGTTGTGCAGGTGTGCACAGGCTCACACTCTTGCGGGTTTACTTTGCAAAAAATGTCACTTTTCACCAGGTGATTCTTTTTTTTTAATATTATCCAAACCTGTTTGTGAAAGGTTTTTGTCAGATTCTCTGCATGAAACATTTGATGCACATTTTAATTCTTTGCAGCAAAATATTTTCACATTTACTATTTTCATATTTAATTTGTCATTAGATTTTTCTGTGACTCATTTCAGCTGCTGATTTCTTCTTCTGTTTTATTTTTTCGAAACAAAAGTCATCAGTGCTGCAGAAACTGATTCACACGGAACTGATTGATTCTTCTTCTTCTACGATGAAATCGTTGATCTGACGTTTGCATGATTTTTGTATTAGTAGTAATTTAATTCTGATAAATGTAATATTTTATGTTCACTGTTGTTGCTGCTTATCTCAACAGGTTGTAATAGATCTTTATTCTCTGTGATTCAAATTCAAATCTAAATCTTGAATGAAGGTTTAATTGTTAAATTAAATCACACTAAAAGTTCCTGATACAGTTTTTTTTTACTGTTCAGGAGTTTTCTGATGCATCTGTGACAATGAGGCTGAATTTCAGTCGGCAGCAAGATACAGGGTATTTTTGTGAATGGAAGAATTCACAGTGTGGGAGTGTGAGTGTGTGAGTCCTCACACGTGCATGAATGAGAGCTGCAGTAGGTCAGCATCAGCAGTGGTGTGAATGGGAGAAGTTCATGGTTCGTGTGTGTGTGTGTGTGTGCATGTTTAGGAGCGTGCACAGCAGTCTGTGCATCATGAAAAATGTGTGTGACGTTGAAGGCAAAGGCTTGAGTCTGACTGTCTTAGCATCTGTTTGCAGGGAATAATGTGTTACTGTGTGTGTGTGTGTGTGTGTGTGTATCAGGGGGAAGAGAGGGGTATGCAGGGCCGTGCACGTAAGCGTGCGTTTATGTGACGGTCAAAAGGCGTTTATTTGTAGGGATGGAAAATGCTAAAATTAGCCGATGTTGCTGGACAATACACTTCACCCGTCAGCTGAGCTAAAAGTGTCCTGCTGTGTGTGTGTGTGTGTGCGTTTATGTGCGTGTGTGTGTGTGTGTGTGAGAGAGAGAGATGGGAGATGACTTTGAAACTTGAGAAAAATTTGGTGGAAACGTTTTGTCCAGTTTCAGACTTAAATGGGGAAGAATCAATAAAAACTGACAAAAACAATAAGTTATATTCCTGAATGTTCTGTGGTGATGACATCATTACTCACTAAAACACATTCAGTCACACTTTGATGACAGTGATGATTAGTGAAGGTTTTATAACTTAACTCTACGACCTGAACTCGACCCACTAACATTATTTTTAAGTTTCTGTTGTCATCTATCCTCTGAGTTCATTGTGCCGTCAATGGTCGACTCATGTTTCATACAGAAAGTTTTATTAGTGACGTATAAAGAAGGTAATACAAATACTATTTATGAAACACAATGACGTAAACCGCGACTGGTGCATTCAGGTGCTCCTCTTGTTAAACTGTGATGCATTCAGGTGCTCCTCTTGTTAAACTGTGGTGCATTCAGGTGCTCCTCTTGTTAGACTGTGATGCATTCAGGTGCTCCTCTTGTTAAACTGTGATGCATTCAGGTCCGCAGATCCACATCGTGGATTATGATCTGTGGATCGCGTATCAGAGATCGTAATGGCGGATCCTTTATCGTGTTGGCATCAGATAATGGTGGTGGACCACGACCGAGGTGGCAGCTGATGATGGATCCTAATGGCGGCAGTGGACAATGACTGTGGACTATAGTGGCATCCGATCTTGATGGTGGATCCTGATCGTGGACTATGATTGAAGCAGGACTGTTTGATATATAATATTTCTCCTCAGATACTCGACCATTAATGACATTAATCCATCAATTCACTGACCTTCAGTTATGCTTCAAAATGTTTATTCTTATCAAAGCTGTTAAAACCTTTATCTCTCTGATGTTCTCTGTTCCACGTGACATCTGTTCACTTGTGTCCGTCCTGGGAGACGGATCCTCACATGTGTCTCTGAGGTTTCTACCTTCTTTACCTGTTAAAGGTTTTAGTAGTTTGACTCTTGTTGAGGGTTAAGGACAGAGGACGTCTCACCTTGTTAAAGACCATGAGACAAACTGGGATTTGTGAATATGAGACTATACTAATAAAACTTGATTGATTGATTCAGGTGCTCCTCCTCTTGTTAAACTGTGATGCATTCAGGTGCTCCTCTTGTTAAACTGTGGTGCATTCAGGTGCTCCTCTTGTTAAACTGTGATGCATTCAGGTGCTCTTCTTGTTAAACTGTGGTGCATTCAGGTGCTCCTCTTGTTAAACTGTGGTGCATTCAGGTGCTCCTCTTGTTAAACTGTGGTGCATTCAGGTGCTCCTCTTGTTAAACTGTGGTGCATTCAGGTGCTCCTCTTGTTAAACTGTGGTGCATTCAGGTGCTCCTCTTGTTAAACTGTGGTGCATTCAGGTGCTCCTCTTGTTAAACTGTGATGCATTCAGGTGCTCCTCTTGTTAAACTGTGGTGCATTCAGGTGCTCCTCTTGTTAAACTGTGATGCATTCAGGTGCTCTTCTTGTTAAACTGTGATGTTGGTGCTTCTTGTTAAATCATTCAGGTGCTCCTCTTATTAAACTGTGATGCATTCAGGTGCTCCTCTTGATTGTGTTAAACTGTGATGCATTCAGTGCTCCTGTGAAACTGTGGTATTCAGGTGCTCTTCTTGTTAAACTGTGGTGCATTCAGGTGCTCCTCTTGTTAAACTGTGGTGCATTCAGGTGCTCCTCTTGTTAAACTGTGGTGCATTCAGGTGCTCCTCTTGTTAAACTGTGGTGCATTCAGGTGCTCCTCTTGTTAAACTGTGGTGCATTCAGGTGCTCCTCTTGTTCTTCTTGTAGATGCAGTCCTGCAGATGTTTGCTGTTGTCCTTCCTGCTGATCATCACGGTGCTGCACTGCAGCGTTGAAAGCTTCAGAGTCCGACAGCAGGTGTGTGTAAATGTTACAGGATGAAAACAATTCATAAATTGATATTTATGAATTATTTACTGATGCTGACCATCCATGGTTTTAGATTCATTCCAGCTAAGAAGGAGAAAGTTGATTGTGAACATTCATCATCAGCACTGTGGCACGTTTCTCTCCATGACTGGTTTTTGATCCCTGTGTTGAACTGATGCTTCAGACCTGGATCAGATCAGATTGTTTCTTATCAAATCATCCCGAGGGCCAAACCAAACGGCCCCTCCCTCTGTGGGCCCCTGTGCCGACATCACAGGCCCTGAAGGTGGTTTCTGTTTAGTCTGGATGAAACCTGATCGTCTGACTCATCAGAGGCAGCGGGCGGACAGGAAGTCAGCCACGGCCCGCTGTCGGGGTCGTGACGTCAGAGCTGATCCACAACATGGAGTCCTGACGTAAGAAAACACTGAGCGGAGCAGGGAGGCTTTTCTCTGCTGAGGTCAATATTTTTCTAATCGGAGCCTCCCTCACAGAAAATAAAAGACTTCACATCAGTCACAACTTTAGTGATACAAAGAGGAAGAGACACTCAGGACGACCTCAGATGTGTATATATATTCAATCTGTCTGCATCATCTCCAGATGATTCCATGTGACGTATCAGTCACATGTTTCATTGACCTCACCCTGCAGACGTCGCATTTTTTTACTGATGTTAAATTATTATATATATATATATTATTATATATCACTATATATGGTTATATTTGTTTTTTCTATGTATTTATCATTATTTATGATAAAGTTAATGGTAAAACTGTAAAATATCAAACCTGTGTTTGAGTGATTGATAACGACATCTTAGGAATCATTGACAATTTTATTAAATATATATCTGCATTAAAAATCAGGTAACCTTTAATTTCAGGACGTAACCTCGTCCCATCCTGTCCCTGTGTTCCAGCACGTAGGCCGGCCCCTTGTGAGGCCTCTGGCAGCTTTTCGTTTCCGTCCTGGAGGAGTGAAGAGGGAAGGGGAGGAGCTAACGGCAAAGCTGCTCCTACTGGACGACCTGGTGAGGATGGAGAATGATGTCATGGAGCCAAAGAGGAAGAGGAGTTTCCCCGGCAACAACGCACCTCTGGACCGCCTGTCAGTCAGCTCCATGGAAACCAAACAGGCAACAAACAAGCAGAGGTAGGACGACAAGATAAACCTGAGACAATCCTTAGACACACCTGAGACAGATAAACCTGAGATAAACCTGAGACACACCTGAGACACACCTGAGATAAACCTGAGATAATCCTGAGATAATCCTGAGACACACCTGAGATAATCCTGAGATAAACCTGAGACAAACCTGAGACACACCTGAGATAAACCTGAGACACACCTGAGACACACCTGAGACACACCTGAGATAAACCTGAGACAAACCTGAGACACACCTGAGACAAACCTGAGACAAACCTGAGATAAACCTGAGACACACCGAGACACACGAACACACCTGAGATAAACCTGAGACACCTGAGATAAACCTGAGACAAACCTGAGATAAACCTGAGACAAACAGAAATCCGAATAAACTAATAACTAGACACAGATAACCTGGAGATAGATAGAATAATCCTGAGATAAACCTGAGACACCTGAGATAAACCTGAGACTAGATAACCTGAACGAGACAAACCTGAGACACCTGAGATAAACCTGAGAAAACCTGAGTACTGAGATAAACCTGAGACAAATGAGATAAACCTGAGACAAACTGAGATAAACCTGAGATAAACCTGAGACACACCTGAGATAATCCTGAGATAAACCTGAGACACAGAGATAATAAACGGGGGGTTTACTGGACCTTTAACTTTGATTGAAAACCTGAATCGTACAAATGGTTTTGGGTTTTTGTTTTGGGTGGCACCAGTTTCCTCTGCGGTGTTGTTTATCCTTTCTTCTTGTTGTTTTAAAGTAAAGTCGCAGAGTTGCCACGGCGACGAGTCAATCCTCCTCCCATGGACAGGATTGGCATGAGTCGCCTACCGAACAGCAGAGGATAGGCTCCACCCCCTACCGCTGAAAGCCCGCCCCCTCTGGACAGGTACAGTCATTCACGATGAAAATAACGAGCTTCGTTTGTCGTTAATGTTAAAACACAGAACTTTAAATTCTCTCTGCAGACTCACCACAGATGCATGAAACAGCCAATCACCGACTGCCAGTCACCTGCTGGGACACGCCCACCAAATGCCTATCGCCCGTCAATCATCCACCTTCGCTTCAACTGTGCACCCCCCACAGCAATGAATGTGCAATGATGCATTCAGGTGCTGCTCCGTGAATCCGTCACACCTGCAGAAGTGTCAGGACCAAAGAAAAGATCGAACCAAAGTGATTTGACTTTAATCCTTCACGTGGTTTCCTCACGTCCACGGCAGCAGAAAGTCTTAATACGAATCTGGAAACAGAAACGAAAAACCTGCAAAACCTTCATTTACTTTCTATAAAAGAAAAACTCCTGCACTAAGACATCGACTGCGTTTCCCTGGAAACTAACATTCTGCGATTAACCTGATTCGGTAAACATCATCTGAATGTTGGTGTCCGTGTAAACATCGTTACTGATCAGTTGGATGAATCTGGTCCCCAGGTTATGTTCAAGTGATCAGAATATGTCTCATCAAATCTCAAAACTGTTGAGGATCATCAGAGACCTGAATGCATCACAACCCCCCCCCGAGACTCTGACTGGAGGTGTCCGTCACCTCGAACTGAAATGTCTGACACGACTTGACTTGAGTTTGTGTGTCGTAGTTTTATGTTTTCATTGGTGCAGCAGGTCTGTTACAGCAGGAGGAGCCGAGACGTGTCCACTGCACCACCAGGCTGCAGATACACCACAGGCTGGGAATCTCACCCCCCAGACCCGGGGCTCCGTCAGCTCATGAAACCAGTTTGTTGAAACATCCACAATAGAAGCTTCCTCATTAAAAACACGAAGAGAAAAGCTAAAACATGAGCGACTGACAGAATGTTCCTTTAAAACCAACAGACGCCTGCTGGTGCTGTTCCTTCCTGTCAGCAGCTGCAGTAAAAAACTGCAGATTCAGGTTCTGCAGCTTCAGCACAACAGACGTGTACGAACCATAAACACGATTTACAGGCCGATGACGGTGCGACACACTGGTGCGACACACTGGTGCCACACACTGGTGCGACACACTGGTGCCACACACTGGTGCCACACACTGGTGCCACACACTGGTGCCACACACTGGTGCAGTGGAGAACGTTTCCTCGTCAGAGAACTTTGCTCCTGTTCCGACCTGTTGACTCATTCTGCTTTGAAAATGCTTCTTAATCTACGTGTTCTCGTGCTTAATAAAGAATCAATGATCACGGATCTGAAAGAGTTTTTTCTTCAAGGTTTCAAAGATTTGATCAGACGATGGATCTTAATCTGGAAAATAAATTGATTTGTTGATGTAATAATTATATTAATAATAAAGAGACATTAACATACGTTAGAGGAGCTCAGGTTGAGTGATGGAAACAGGACGAGGACACCAGCAGGGAAAAGAGTATTAAAATACTGATTAGATTATGGGATGTTTATGTGCTGATGGGTGTGTGTTGGACTTTGAGGCTCTTTAATGTGTTTGGTCTGAAAACATCACGAAGCAACAAAGCCTGAGAGTGAACGAACTGTAAGAAGCGACAGTGAGAACAGTGAAGAGAGTTTGTGACTTTATTAACAAAATCCTCATCAGATACAGAACATTCACAGACTCTGAGATCAGACGCAGCGTTTCCTGTGAGCTGCGTCCTGACGACACCTGTACAGCTGCTACGGCAGCAGAGAGGGGACAAAATGGACCGGGAAGTCGTCTGCGCCGCCAAATAAAAACACCTTCACATTCAGAAACAAAAAGGCAGAGGTGGATCGTTTGGTTCCTGATTTTGGTTCTGGAAAACCTGGGGGGGTCAAAATCTCTCAAATATCTGTGACATCAGCAGACGTTCACACTTTGACCTCAGCCCTTGAGCAAGGCAGGGCAGGACCTGAGGAGGAGGAGGAGGAGGAGGGGGGGTGTTCAGGAACAAAACATTAAAAAGAAAAAGTGAATAAATCCTACGGAGGTTAAAATCAGAGCGGCATCCGGTTGCCTTCAACACTGATTTTCACAGCGTGACCCGGTTTCGTCAGGCGGCGGATGTCAGCAATTCTACGCATTTGTTTATCGACACGGGACATTCCCTTCTTCATGGGACCCTGAAGGACAGAAACACAGAACACACAGAACACACATGAGAAACACATGAGAAACACATGAGAAACGTGTGACGTGTTAAAAACATTCCATCTGACGTCAGTTAGGTCTTTATACACATTTCATTTACAGTTACACTGATGTACTATTACTTTCGTTAAAGTTTTCAGTTCTTCCACCGATCGACATCGTCCGTGAATCTCATTTCCTGTTTCACAACGAGAGCGAATGAACGAAGGTAAAACACCCTCTGAAGCTGCTGTTGGACTTTTATTGTGAAATATGTGCAGGAAGTGCTGAGTCACAGTGACACTGTTTTAATTTGAGCTGGAACGATTGATCAGTAGATTGATTGACAGGTTCTTCATTCACGGCGTCTTTCATAACTGAGTTTTAATTAGAACTTCTCAGTTTCCTTGGTTTCATCTTCTCACACGTGAACTTTCACTGAAAGGAAAATAAAGTCACTTCTTGTTTCGTCTTGTTTTGTCCACACGTGTTCACAGTTGGAGAAGTTGGAACCTTCCGCTGCAGATTCACTTCAACATTCACTGAAATGATCGTTTCAGCTTCGTGTCGACAGACGCCCGGTTGGCTCGCCGTTTAAACCCCCCCCCCCAGACAGGAAGCTCCGCACCACAGGTAGAGGCGAAGGGCGTCATGTGATGAACGATTAGCCTCCACCATGTTCATCACGTGAGCCATGTTAGTGAGGTCACAGGTCTGTGAGGTCACAGGTGAGTCAGAGGTCAGACACCTCATGGACAGACCCCCCCGTCTGTGGACGCCACACACAGCTGGACCGTCACTGCACACCATGCAAAAGGACTTACTGCCCCCCACTGGTCAACCGCAGGAACTACAGGGGCCTTCTGTTGCCCTCTATGCTGACCTTGCTCCCTGTGGGCTGAGGCCTTTCTTATAGCCGCTCTACAGAGGACCAATCACAGCTCAGCTCCTGACCTCCGAGGTCATCAATTATCAGGAAAATCATTTAGCATTTTCATCTAAATATATTTTGTGTAAAAGTGGAAAATGTTTTTTATAAAACATACATTTCCCCACAATTTACATTGTATTTACAGTAATTTTAACTCCTTTTAATTACCAGTGGATCATTAACAGCGTATTTAATAAGCTTCTTTCTTAAATAAATGTATTTAATGAACAGTTCTTCAAACAAAATCATATTCTCAGATTATCTTTATCAATCATATTAAATATGACAAACCCGTATAAACACTTCATCTAAGAATTATTATATTTATCCTGTGAATAATTTCTGTTTATTATTATTCCAAGATTGTTTTTCAATTATTTTTAACAATTTGTTAAATGTGTCTGTCCCAGGAGACACCAGTGCTTCCCCAATGTCCTGGAGCCCCTGGACTGACGTGGTCTTTGTAAACCCCCCCCCCCCATGTACTCACCCTGCTGGAGTCGCCCTCTACGTTCCACTTGGGTCGAACTACATAGTCCTTGTTGGACGGCATCGGGACTCGAGCCCGGGCGCAGAACCCGGGGTCACCGGGTCGCAGAGCTCTATGGGGGGGGGGAGAAATCCAGTCGTTATAATAATAATATTACTGTGACTTCCTGTGAGATTTTAAAAGTCCACAATAAGTTAAGTTTTTTGAACCAAAGACAAAATCAAACATTTAAAAATCTCAGCGTACGTAACCAGTCACATGACAAAACAATGTCCTACAGTTACATGTAGAACAAGTCTGACACGCCTCCTAACAAAGCCACGCCCGACATTTACTACTCGCTCTGGAAGCCGTTGACCAATCAGAGCTGGGCTTTATCAGGAGGGGGGGGGGGTCTTAAAGAGACAGGAGCTCAAACCAAGTGTTTGAGACAGAGGCTGAAAAGAGGAGCAGCAGCGATGGGCAGGAACGTGATGTGTTTACTGAACATTAGAGCATGAAGGCATTTTACAGTCATAACACAGATTGGATCATCAACCTGAACGGACTTACTTCTCCTCTCCAGTGAGCTGCTTCTCCAGGTCTCTCCGAGGCGTCTGACCCCCGGAGCTAAAGGGAGAGAGGGGGAAGGAGACAGAGACACTTTGGTTGATATCAGGTAACCATGGAAACACACATGTCAGCAATCTGACATGTTGCAGCTGATGTTTTACGTCTGCAGTCAAACAAGAGCCGTTACTGGTAGAACCAGGAGTCTTCATGCTGTTGTTAGTTTTCATCACCTCACAGCAGTTAGGCAGCGACTCAAAGACTCAAAGACTCAGACTTCTTTCCTGAAACCGTTTCAGGGAATCCTCACGTGCATCTCAAGGAACCAGAGAGTAAATTGAGTTCCTGATGCCAAACCAGTCCCTGATGGTTCAGGAACAATCGGGTCAACTCAGCTGAACGACACCGACTGAACAAACGCGAGGCTGCTGCGTGACGTGTTCAGCTTCATTCACAAAAAACAGAACGTTTCATTAGTGCCTGTCACGATCACTGTCGTTAAAAACACCGTCATAATGTCGTGTTAGACACGGTTCACTTTCCCTTCCTGTTGTTAAACTGTCAGTCAGCAGAGACGCTCACAGTGCAACCATGCAATCATATGACTGAACCTGATTGGTGGAGAGAAGACGTCAGGTTCCTCCGCCCTCTCCACCTTCTGAGGCTGACTGGGGGAGCAGGAGGGGGAGAAATGAAATGGAGGGATGAAGATGAATGACAGAAAAAAAACGAACAGTACGACAGGAAAGACTGAAAGGAAGAACACACGAGGCGAAGAGGAGAGAGAACACAAGGCAGAGCTGAGACATGAAGAGGAAGAGGAGGAAGAGGAGGAAGAGGAGGCATCGTCACATCGGAACAACTGAAACTAGATTTGCTTGTTTGGTGCAGAAATGTCATCAAACACCTGCAAGAACCAGTCGCACCAAAATCAGAATCCTCCTCAAATCCACCGAGTCAGAAACGTGTCAAAGATTCAGTCTCTGTCTGTTTGAGTCCAAAGCTGCGAACGAGTTCATCGGTTTTAAAATGAAGTTTAAGACCAAACTTGTGATGAAAATACAAAAGTTAAAATAGACTTGTCCTAAGTAAAAAAAAACATATTTTTCAATCTACAATGTCAGAGATATTCCAGGTTTTATCCAACACGAGAACTCGTCATTCTCAAACTACTTACTACTTCTTGTTTGTGTATTCGTGACAGTGTGATGAAGGTTGTGAATGGTGATCCATGAAGTTTACAGCTGCTACAGAGAAATGAAGGTGAATGAGGTGAGAAGATCAGAGAGTCTACAAAGTGACCAATCAGAGGAGGGGGGCATCAGCCACTGTCCCGCCTCCAAAGTCTGTAAACTGAGCTTGATGAGCGAGCGGGACGTTGTTGAGCAGTTGTGAGCACGTAGGGTGAGTTCACGTCTCAGCACCACGCCTGCAGAACCACCGCGGTGCACACGGAGCAGAAATGCTAACCAGAGATGTTCAGCGCTTACGAATTCGCACAAACATCAAAGTTGTTTAACGCGGTCGGGATGAAAGTTGTCGGTACCTCAGTCGTCGTCTCTGAGGCATCTGCTGATCCAGATCTCTCTGTTGTCGCTCCTCTCTCGTCATTCCCTTGTAGTTAGACGTCAAACCAAAGATCGGCCGCGACCACTCATCTGGAAACGAGACCCAGACACACACAGATCAATAACTGTGGTACAACCGAAAGAAGAGCACATGACGCTCACTGTAATCTTTTAAATCTTTGAGAAGGAGCTGGTTCCTGTCGTCTGACCAACAAACAACACACAGCACAAAGAGACAGCTTCTTACTGATGAGTTTGAGAGCCAGGTCTTTGTTGGATCGAGACTCTTTGGGGTGTTTGTACAGAAACATGACGGACCGGCCGATGCCGCTGTGCTTCAGAGTCTCCTGACTG
Organism: Hippoglossus stenolepis; assembly: GCF_022539355.2. NCBI lineage: Eukaryota > Metazoa > Chordata > Actinopteri > Pleuronectiformes > Pleuronectidae > Hippoglossus > Hippoglossus stenolepis. The sequence continues at coordinate 857,852 of NC_061486.1, forward strand.
ACGCTGGGCAGCTGCAGGAGGAGACACGATGAGAACAGGCTGAACTGAGACTTTACCTGAGAGAGGTGAACGAGCAGCGACCTCACCTCCTGCAGGATCCTCAGCAGCTCCTCTCGGATTCTGAGAGCAGGCAGCGACTTGTCTGGAAGAGGACTGATCCACTCTTTAATGGCCGACATCACCCCGCTGTCGATGAACGTCTCCTTCAAGTCCTGTCTGAGGGAAAAACACCAGAACTTAAAACACAAATACAGGAGCAGCTGTTTTCAACCCTCATCAACACGTCCACTCGCTCACTGGGAAGCTTCAGGACATTGTCCTGCTGTCTCCTCACATGGACTCACTCTGACATGTTACACACATTTATCAGGAGGCTGCAGGAGAAGATCCAGAACATGTCCAGAGACACTGACTCAGACATTTGTTCTCACACACAGAACCTCCAGAACGTGACATTTCATTTAGCCTAGTAAGTGCATCAACTATGAGGCAACAAAGCCAGAACAACAAGAATCATTAACATCAAAAAGCCAAACCACATAAGGAACATGTCAGGACATCAGCAAATATCTGAAAACAGTTTATAGAAATGACAGAACACGAGTTGAACAAACCTAATAATAAAAAAAGTTTGATGACTTTTGAAAACGTTTATTTCCCACACTCTTAACGAAGAAGATAAATGTCGGATACGTCTAACGAATTAAATAATTGTTCTAAAACAAAACGAGTCAGAGCACGGATTAGACAGTGTCATGTCTCCATGTCCAACCATGTGTGATGAGGTGTGAACGTGGAACAGACTCTTACTTCTTCAGGTGCATGACGACCTGCGGCAGCAGCGTGAGTTTCTTCAGCGCCGGTTTCTTCTGACTGTTCAGAGTTCGATCCTCCTGTTGAAACAACACACCGTCGGTCAGGACTCACACAGAAGCAGCAGCAACACGCTGAGGCTTTTATTTTGATGGGCGCACCTCTGCAGCCTCGGTCATCTTGGAGATCATGGCGCTGACCACGTCGTCGGCGTCACTGATGAACGTCCCTCCGTCGCGGTGTCTTCGCTTCTTGCTGTTCATGGCTTTCCTCCGAGCAAGCATGATGTCGAAGTCAGACATGAAGCTGGTGCTACACAGAGAAACACACACACACACACACACACACACACACACACACACACACACACACACACACACACACACAATATTGTTATTTTACTATAAAAACCACAAACCTGCTCAACTGAGCGTTTAGAAAATGTAGAAAATGTGAAGAAACAATGATAAAACATTATTATTCACATATTTATAAAATAAAGCAGATTCTCATACTTTAATTTGTCTTATTAAATATTAAAAAGTGAGTTGAGTCTGAAGTCAGCTCTTTGGAGTAAAGATGGAGACGGCGCTCCACTCGGTTTCTACCGAGACGTGAACCAGACGTGTGATTTGATTTCACCGACGTCAGCGATGACTCGCGAGCGTTAGAGACCAGGAGTTCACTTTTTCTCAACAAGTTTCCTGCTCAGTAGATTTGTCTGATTTGAAGTAGTTAACTGAAAGCGGGTTCTTACTCTTGGCCGCTGCGGTCGACTCCTTCGTCGGAGTCCGACTCCTCCTCCATCTGCTGCTGCTGCTTCTCTTTGGCCTGGAGCTTCTCTCCCTCCAGGTCCTCCTGGTTGAAACCCTGCAGCACACACACTTTGATTCACATTTCAGCTTTTCTACTCTTCAGTGTGCAAATTAAAACCACATCTATGAAACGATGTGTACACAGTTCAGGAAACTCCTGCATTGAGGGTAAGAGTGATCGATGCTGAAGTCTCTTCCTTTTCACAAAGGTCAGGACGAAGGAAAGAGAAGAGGAGTGAAGGTAGAAACTGTTTGTTGTGTTCGAGCTGCACAGAGGGAAACAGAACCTGCTGGAGGTTCGACTCACCGTGAACTCCTCCTCCTCCTCGTCTCCAGACTCTCCGAAGATGTCTGCGATCATTTTCCTGCAACAAACAGAGGCCAAAGGTCACACCAGCAGCTCTGGGGCCGTTTACACCGACCGATGAGAAATCCTGAACTCACTCCTCCTCGTCTCCAGAGTCGCTGTCGCTGCCGAACAGCGCCTTCTCATCCTTGTTCCCTGCCTCGACCTTCGAGCTCTCGTCCTCGCTGCCGCTGTCGGAGCCGAGCTCCCTGAGTTTGGCTGCCAGACTCTTATCAGGTCCGCCCGACGCCGCGTCGCTGTCCGAGTTTTCATCATCGTCCGACACCGCCCGACTCCTCTTGGCTGCTGAAGAAGAAAGAACAAGCATGTGACCGATGTTTGTGAGGATGTGGAGAGACACTTTCCACCAGGTGTCATGTGATCATCACTTTATTAACTTTTTATGACATTTTAACAGTTTTTCTGCACAAAGACGCTGATTTTACATTTCAGTGAAAAATGAGCCACGATATAAAAACATCTCTTACCTGGTTTATCTACTTTCTCCTCTTCCTCACTGTCTGACAGGATAGCCTTCTTCCTCTTCACTGCGCACACACACACAGAGAGAAGAAAAATAACACACGCACACACACACAATCATTTTCAATTCAAGTTAAGTCAACATCAGTGGTTCAGCTCTCAGGTTTAATCACTGTTGTTCAGAGGCTCCGTCCACACAAACACATTTTGGTTTTAAAACCCATCACTGTTGCTATGGTTACGCCTGGCGTCCACATGACTCCAGTTTTCCAGCCTCTGAATCAGAGAAACGCTGCTGTTCTCGTTTTACTTTGAAAACTCTGGGGTTGTGTTTTAATCCGGACGAACAGAAACTGTTGGCGCCCACGTCCTCTTCCTGATTAGTTCTCATCAGTCACATGACTCGACCACCAGCGGCGAATAAAAGGCGTTGCTGTACTTTACTCTTACGCGTTCCTAGTATTTATAACTATAACTAAGCAACCAACTGCAGAGAAGACTATCTACTTCCTGTTTACACCACATGACCAGTGTACGTGTGTTTTCAGGTGTTTGTGAGGACGGAGGTCGATTTAGTTTTAAAACTAAAATCTTATCGGTGTGACTGAGCTGATCGGAGGTCAGTACCTGGCTTCTCGCCGTCACTGTCGTCTCTCTGCTCCTCCTCCTGCTTCTCTCCGTCACTTCCTGCTGCAGCCTTCTTCCTTCGTCCCTCCTCCTCATCCTCACTGTCAGACTGCATCACAGCGTTCCACTTCGCCCCCCCTCCCACTTCCTCCTGTTTCCTTTCCTCCCCCTCCTCCTCAGAGTCTATCTGTGCCGCCTTTCGTCTGGCGGGCGCCTCTGTGTCAGAGTCACTGTCGGCTTTGGACCGGTTGGGCGCCGCAGGTTTGGCGTCCTCGTTCTCTGAGTCGCTGTCTGCGGCCGCTTTGGGCCGGTCCGCCCCCTCCTCCCCCTCCTCTTTGTCCGAGCTACTCCCTCTGCGTTTAGGAGGAGATGACCCCTCCCCCTCCTCATGATCTGACGCTCTGTGTTTGACCGGTGACGAATCCTCGTTGTCTGATCCACTCGTCCTGTGTTTGACCGGGGAGTCGCCGTCGCTGTTGGCAGGACGAGGAGCCTCAACCTCCGAGTCACTCTTGTCGTGGTCACCGTGGCCCCTGGGGGCCTCACCCTCTGAGTCGCTGTCGGCCCCTCTGCGCTCCTCGTTGTCAGAGCCGCTGGCTGCCCCGCTGGTCTCCACAGCGTGAGGGGCGTCCTCCTCATTGCTGCCCTCGTCCTGTTGAGACAAACAGGGACTCGTTAATAAAACCAACTTCCTGCACAAAATAACCATGAAGAGATTGTGTTCACTTCATCCGTGATGTCAACACACTGTCAGTGAGCCTCATTCTGACCTCAGACTCGTGTCTGTCGCTCCTCACGTCCTCGCCGTCTGACGCCGGGTGTTCATCCTGAACCGGAGTGCCACCGCCGTCATCTGCAGGACACACAACAGGTCAAGAACAACACAAACAACACAACGTTCAGGTATAACTTCACTTTCAAACTGAAAGATTTCAGGATCATTTATAATCTGTAAACCAAACTTTTAAATGAGCATGTTAAGGTTCCCCTGTTCAACAGGTGCACACATTGATTCCAAACTTCATCTACACGCTCCGTCACATCCAAGTGTCTCCAGTAGAAAATCTACTTTACAGCAAACCAGAGCTAACGCAGAAACCGTGCAGTTCAGCACATTGTAGGAAATATACTGAGATACAATCTTTAGGTTTGCTTTTAAATCCAGAAAACAACAAAACGTTCAAATCAGAATTTGAAGTTTCACATTTTCTACAAACTGGATCAAATAACATCGTGAGTTCAGTGAAATGAGGTAAAAACAAATCCTGCAGCAAACACGCATCAAAACCCCGGAATCACGTGAACTTGGCACCAGGTCGACACCAGTTCAGCAGATCTTCATCAAATCGGTTCACACGAGAAACACGTGGGAGTGAAATCATCTGATCTGAGATCTGAGCGGATGAAACTGTTCTTATAGAAACCAGGTGGTTTTATCTCTGAAGCTCCTTCAGCTCCACGTTCATCTCAAATCAACAACAACTGCACCAAGAGGGATTCGAACAGTGAATATGAAACATTATTACTGCTCACAATCTTCACTACGTGCTTCAACAGAATCACAGTTTAAGATTCATGTTGCTCACTAATTTCATAATAAATGTTGTAATCCATCAATTAAAAATAGACAAAATAAAATCAGCACTTATCAGATCTGAGACCAGTGGTTAAACACCAGAGTGTAAGAATGGATCATTTTACATCTGCTGCTGAATATGAAATAATCACCTGAAGTGAGAGTTTGGAATCAGATGATTATTGTGTTGATCATTTCAAACCAGAGCTTTCCTGTTTGAAACCCAAACATTAGCATCGTTAGCTCACAACAACAAGCTAGCGATGCTAATTCTTCATCCGAGCGTCGCGTTGATAAAAGTTTATTTAACTTTAGACTCGAGGAAACAGGAAGTTACCGGAGCTTCGTGGTTTTACCGGGAAACAAAGACAGTTTGTGTGGTTTTTACCGGAGCGGCTCCCGGACATGAAGTCATCCTCTTCCCCGTCCATCAGTCCCCCCAACGCGGATTCAGGTTCAGGTTCAGACCCGAAGAACCGGAACCACTTTCACTTTAACCTCACGGAGACAAAATTAACCAGAAACTAACGACGTGTTGAGCTAACAGCTAATAGCTACCTACCGCAGCCTCAGAGCCAAGATGGCGGAACTGCGTCATCTGCACACGCGGGCGCTGCCTGATGGCGTCACTGCGGTTTTTAAATAAACTTTATCAACACCTTGTTTTTTTTAAGTTACAATACGAACAAGAGCCAACATCAACTTCAATCTAAATTAAATATGTTGTAAGAATTTATATAATATTGTTATAAGTCATTGTTATTATAGTAATTGTTAGAGACAGACTCGGCCGCGGAGGACCACCCCCACTGTGACGTCATACAGATGCGACAACCTCGTGTTTTGATGGCGTGTAATCAAACGCCACCGAGTTCGAATCTCCATGTTGTTGAGATGACTTCACTTAAAGTTGATATGATCGAACGTGTAACGTCAAAAATTGACAAAAAAGCCGTACTGTTGTTGTACTGTTCCTAGAAATATATATATATATAAAAAAATATATATACTATATATAGTATATATTTTACAGAAAGAAACGTTAGAAGTTATTAGATATGGTGAAAATACAATGTGATATTTTTTATTACACACTATGGCCACAGGAGGGCAGCAGACACATTTACCAAAGCGATTAACCAAACTTTTAATGTTAAAGCGCACATTTTCACAATACTACTATAATAATAATAATAATAATAATAATAATAATAATAATAATATGAATAATATGAATAATATGAATAATACTAGTTACAGACTTTGACTTAAAACTGGGTTCAGGTCACATTATACATTTGTATCCATGTTTTATTGTTCAATCTTTACTGTTATAACATTTTAATTTCCCTGCAGGTTTAGTATTTGACGGAGAAACAGTTTTTATTTCCGTTTTATTTTCTTTCTCTGAACTGAAACAAAATATCAATAAAGTTTTGGAGTGTGGCCTGACGTCATAGATGTGCGACACACGCACAGAGGAACCACGCGTGTTTTCAGAACCGGGACCAGCTTCGGTCTCAGTGCGGTTCTCTGCGGGTCAGCCAGCGGGTCAGACAGCGGGGAGATGGAGGAGCGGGGCCGGCTGTGCTCCGTGTGGCTCGGCTCGGAGACCGGGATCCTGAAGGGGGTCAGCGTGTCCCGGAAACAGGCCTTCAACTTCTGCAACACGAAACACCTGAGCCGGGACCAGGAGCTGCGGGCTCTGTGCTGGGGGGACCCGGCGGAGAGCGAGCTGCTGGTCGGGTCCGTGGACGGAACCGTGAAGACCTTCAGCACCGAGAAGGGCGAGTTCACCGAGAGCCGCCGCTGCGGGGACCCGGAGGACGGCTGCTTCACCGGGCTGGCGGCGCTCAGCGGCTCCGGGCTGCTCACCTGCGGGGAGCGCGGGCCGGTGCGGGTCTGGAAGGAGGACAGCACCGAGCCCGTCGCCGAACTGGACGCCGGGAAGAACGTGTGCAGGATGCGGCTGAACCCGGTTCATCCGAACAGGGTCGCGACCGGCGGGAAGGAGAACGGCCTGAAGATCTGGGACCTGGAGCGGCCGGAGGAACCCACCTTCACCGCAAAGAACATGCGGGACGACTGGCTCGATCTACGGAGGCCGCACTGGGTCAGGGACATGGCGTTTATACCGGAGACCGACAAAGTGGTGACGTGCACAGGCTTCCATCAGGTGAGACAGAGACACACAGACAGACAGAGAGACAGACAGACAGACAGAGGGACACACAGACAGACAGACAGACAGACAGAGGGACACAGACAGACAGAGAGACAGACAGACAGACAGAGAGACAGACAGACAGACAAACAGAGAGACACACAGACAGACAGAGAGACACAGACAGACAGACACACAGAGAGACAGAGGACAGACAGACAGACAGACAGAGACACAGACAGACAGACAGAGAGACAGAGGACACAGAAGGAGACAGACGGGGACACAGACAGACAGACAGACAGAGGGACACACAGACAGACCTGATGTTCTCAACCATTAAAACCATTCAGCTTTAATCTTCATGTTTCACAAACATTTGACTCATGTTATACAAAGTTTTGATCCTTTGATCTTTTGCTGCTGAACATGAACTCTCATTATATAAAAAGTTGTGAACAACGTGAACAGTTTCACTCAGACTGTCTCAATGTCTCCTGAATATTTAAAGGTTATGAAGCTAAAGAGAGCGCCCCCTCCTGGTTGTGAAGTCACTGACGTGTCCTCTGTACAAACATCACTTTGTTTTGTGTCCTCTGTCAGATCCATGTCTTCGACCCGTCCTCCCCTCAGCGCCGTCCCGTCCTGGAGGCTGAGTACGGCGAGTACCCGCTGACCGCCCTGTCCCTGCCCACCGCCGGTAACACGGTGGTGGTTGGAAACACCCACGGAGAGATCGCCCTGCTGGACCTGAGGAAAGGGCTGGTGCGCGGCTGTCTGAAGGGCCTGGCGGGCGGCGTGCGGTGGCTGCAGTGTCACCCCTCCCAGCCGGTAGTGGCGTCCTGCGGCCTGGACCGCTTCCTCCGCATCCACGGCCTGGAGGACCGCAAGCTGCTGCACAAAGTCTACCTGAAGTCCAGACTCAACTGCCTCCTGCTGTCCAGCCGCGACCTGGAGCACGGAGCGGGGGAGACGGGGACGGAGGGGGTGAGTGAGGAGGTGAAGGAGGAGGAGGACGAGGTGTGGGACACAATGGAGCAGGTGGAGGAGAAGCCGAAGAGGAAAACGGGGGAGGAAGAGGAGGAACCACAGAAGAGGAAAAAGAAGAGGAAAGACTGAGGTGTGATCAGAGACGTTAAAACATCATCAGACTCAAACACGTGGATTTGTCTCCGTACGTTCATTAAAACATAGAAGAAGAAAAGGGCCTCACCTTATTAGCCAATAACAATGAATGTTTTCTCACCTCAATTACTTTGCTAAAACTTGTAAATTGATATTTTATATAAACTTCAAAATACAACAGTTAAATTCTGTTCTGGTGAAAATGTTTATTTTCAGTTTGTTAATAAAGATTTGGCCAGAGACGCTGACTGTGATTGGATGGTTGACCTGTAACACTACAATCTGTTTATTCTTATTCGTGTTATTATTTAATAACTTAACTGAATGGAGCGGAAATGGTTCCATGGTCTCACTATCAGAATATCACATATTCATCATGAATCAATAATTATACATCTTCAGGTTTTGTCTAAGTTGTGAACACGAGGTTCAACTTATATAAAGTGACATGAAAGGAAGAATTGTAACTTCCTTCCAGTTGTAACAGAGTAAATGTACTCACTTACTTTCCACCACATTCGAATACCTTCATTAATCCCCCCCCCCCAAAGGCAGCACAGACTCAGACGTGTATTAATAGTTTTTATTGAACAGCCTCACGTTAGTAACAGTGAAATGTTTTTATCTGAGTTCGAATCCACTCGTTCTCCTGCTTCAGTCTGAACTCAGGAGACAAACGTTCATTCACATGATTCTGAAACGATGTTTTTAGAAGAATATCAACATGTCAGTGAATGTGAGTTCTGCCTCGGAGCTGATTCTGTTCAGTACTTTTATACGTTTCTGTGGCTGAAATCCTTCAGAACCTCAGAACCACGACTCACTTCCCTTTTTCTGAACACAGGTTAGAGAACAACACAGAAAACATCAAACGTTAATAAAACAATCCTGACGTGGAAAATGTGCTCAAGTCTTAAAGGAAACTGTCAGAAGACTCGAACTGGTTCAAATTAAAACCACTAAGGTCCGTCACAGTGGAAAGTGAAGTTTGTGTTTTAATGGGAAACAGGTTCCGTTTAAAAACACTTTGTCCACCGAGAAACGCTCGTATTCAGAGACCGAGCCTTTAAACGAGCTGCCGGGACGTCTGTGACTTCGTGATGTCACCTGCCTTCAGCCACGTTTATTATTTCTACTACCGACGCATTTTGGTTTTACCAAGTTACAGGAGCAGCTGCAGTCCCTGACCTGTGGTTGGTCTGGACGTCTGTCACTCAGAAAACCCATCAGCCAATCAGAAGACAGAGAAAACCACCAGCAAATCTTATATCAATAAAAAGCAACGTGAGACCTGAAATCAAAGTAGTTGACATGTTGACCTGACGGGGGCACTAGACGGGATCACCACAGTTATTAGAGTTCATCCTCTAAGGACCACGAACATTTGAACACAACTGATGCTTCAGCCTGGACCAACACAGAGACGTGTCCGTCCAGCTGCTGGACCAACAGAGACGTGTCTGTCCAGCTGCTGGACCAACAGAGACGTGTCCGTCCAGCTGCTGGACCAACACAGAGACGTGTCCGTCCAGCTGCTGGACGCTGGTCACCAGGACGAGAAACGTTTGAATATGAACAAATCAGCTGATTTCAATTCTTTCGTTTGAACATTTTAATGTTTTCTTAAATAAATGGAAGAAAAGCGAGAGCGAGGTCAGTGTTTGATGAACATGAAACTAACGTCAGATCCTCGTGTCACTTTCTCTCCTGCGATGGATCCAATTTCAGGAGATGAGGTCAGTGAAGTTGACCTTTGACCTTCTGGTTAGAAAACCATCATTTTCTCCAGTTTGGGTTAAATTCATAACTCGTATCTTAAATCAATGAGTTTGTGACACTGATCTTTACCTTTGACCTTTTAACCACCACACCACAGCCAATTTCTGTTTAAATAAAATACTTCCCTCACATTGGTCCTGAGATCAACGACCTGAAATCCAAAATGCTGCGTTCACATTTAAAAGAAGAAACGTTTACGTCCGCCTCCAATGTGTAACTCAGAGGCCCCGCCCACACGGACACGTTTCGTTTTAAAACTAAAACCACCTCCGTCCACACAAGTGTTTTATATTCTCTGAAAACATGTCACATGACCGTCCACTGGTCACGTGGTGTAAACAGGAAGTAGATGTCTCCTCTGCAGCTGGTTGCTTAGTAACAGAAACTCCTCTGAAGGAGGAGCAGTGATGGTGAAGAGTCAGAGCAGGGACGACGAGGTGGAACTGTTACTGACAGGAAGTGTTACTGACAGGAAGTGTTGGAAACAGGAACTGTTACTGACAGGAAGTGTTAGAAACAGGAAGTGTTAGCTTTGTGTTCACCGCTGGTCGTCGAGTCATGTGACGGATGAGAACCAATCAGGAAGAGAACGTGTCATCGCATAAACGTCTCAGTTTCTGTTCAGACTGAAACACAAACCCAGAGTTTTCAAACTGAAACGAGATCAGTTCACACAAGTCTCTGATTCAGAGGCTGGAAAACTCCAGGGGGCGTAACCATGGCAACAGCGATGACAGTTCAAACATCTGGCAGTGACGATGTGACCACTCACAGCTCCATCCAAACACAACCCAACTTCAACACTAACACACAACTGCTCAAGCTGAGATCCAAGATCCAATCAACTACAAATCAGAAAATGAATCAAGTTTAACCAAATTAAATATAGAACACACACAATGTAACTTCTGACCCAGAAAGTAACTTCTGTAATGTAACTTACCTGTTTCATGACAGGTATGAAAGGACATGAATAAAAACCAGTAGGGATGATGAGCTCAATCATGATTTCATACTTTGCAGCTGTAAATTTAAGATTTCCTAGTATCAATGAATTAATAATTAAAAAATATATATTTTAAGTCTAAAATCACTAAAACATTTTAAAACAAACTTTACACGTCCCAATTACCCAGAGGTTGTGATAAAGGAAAACGATTCTCCAGCTTCTCAGATGTAAATAATAGTCACTGGGTTTTCAACCAGCTGAATATTCACTGTTGGACAAAACACTTTCAAATGAAACTTGAAAAACTTTGCCAGATGAATTGATGATAAATTGAATGATCAGCTGCAGTCAAAGTTCCCCCCCTCGTCTTTAACACTGCTGACGTAAATTAGGTTAAACTGTCATTAGAATATACGTGATTGTATCGTTATACCTTCTAGGTTCATGTGTAGAAATCTGTAAACGTTTCTTAATGTTGAAATGAGGTTCTGGGGACTTGACTGTGAGGAGGTCTGCAGACCGACTCGCCTCCAGCGCCAGGAACTGTCACTCTGACGTCTTTTCATCACAGACTTTCCTGTTCACCGGTTTTCCTGTTCCTCCTGTTCTTCCTCTCTCCTCCTCCTCCTCCTCGTCCCGCTCATTGTCCCCTCCTCCCCTGCTGAACCGCCGCCGGCTGAGTTTCTCCGGGTCGTGAGACGCCATGTCGCTGAAGTCTCGGAAGATGTCCCGAAACGTCTGGTCGTCCCCTGAGAAAATGACGTCCCATTTAAAATCGTGCGCCGGTGTTTACAGACGATTGTCACGAGCGACGGGTTAGAGGGGAAGTAAAAGTCGACTCACCAACGGATCCAAAGACTCCGTCTGAGTCTCTCATCTCTTCATTCATCCTGGCCATCCGCAGCCTGAAACCACGACAACACTTTACTCATGTCAGGATTAATACGATCTTAAACGTCTTCACACTCCGGTGACTTACAGCGTGACAATGTCAGCGTGGGCTGTCTCCACGGCGATGGCCAATGGGTCCTGTCCTCTCTCGTCCACAGCGTACTGATTGGCTCCTCTCTTCAACAGCAGACACACCTGCCTACAACAGCCAATGAAGATCAGCCCCCTCTGATCTTATTTAAACAGCGTGTACAGTGTGTGTGTGTGTGTGTGTGTGTGTGTGTGTGTGTGTGTGTGTGTGTGTGTGTGTGTGTGTGTGTGTGTGTGTGTGTGTGTGTTATTACCCAGTGTGTCCAGCGGTGGCAGCAGCGTGTAGTGCTCCCTGTCCTCTCAGGTCTCGGTAGTTGACGTTAGCTCCGTTCTGCAGCAGGAACTCACAGGCCAACAGTGACCCCTGCAGGCAGTAGAGAGAAACATTAAAATAAGGATTATCTGAACAATTTGAAATCACATGGGGAAAGGTATTACAACCGCTGAGAATAGAAACGTGGCTTTTATTTTTAAACCTGGTTAAAAGTGATCAGTGGTTATTAAATAGATCTGTGATGCCTCTCACCCCGACAGCAGCTCCAATCAGCCCCGTACGTCCCTCCTCCTCTGCGATGCTGCCGTTGACCTCCGCCCCCTCAGCCAGCGCCACTGCCATAGCAACCAGGTCTCCATCCAACGCCGCCTGATACAGACGCAGCCCGGCCGCGGCCTTGTGACGCTCTGAAACAGAACGAGATTCTTCTAATATCTGATAATTAAATCATTTTTCATCATGTCAGAAAACGTAGCATGTTTTGCTTTAACCACATTAACAAAGGATGTAATGATACCGTTATCGCTTCGGCAAACGGCTCGGTCAGACTTACGATCTGGGTCTGAGCGGCTGTTCTGCACAAATCTCTTCTCCACATATTTCTCTTTGATCCACATCTCCTTCTCGGCTCTGAGGAGGAAAAACAGTTAAAGGAGAAGCTTCAGGTCAAAGTTCACTTTGTTCTCCGTCATCCTAAATCTTTTATTTAATCTTTTCTGTTTCTAAACTGATCGGCAGCCAGAAAAACTAAAATCTTATTTCACACTATCCAAAAAAGCCTGATATCAACACGACACATTACACACATTGATTACTAATTATTAAAATGACCAGAAATTCATGAATTCACTTATTTAATGTTTCAGTAACGAGATACGTGCACAGTGACGTTACCGCGGGCTGTTGGCCGAGGGTTTGACTCGTCCCTCTTCTGAACATCGAGCCTCGTAGATCTGGTTCATGACATCGTTTCCCAAAACACAAAGGAGCTGAAGAAGAAGAAGAAGAAGAAGAAGTCGCTGGGTTTGATTTGTGCATGTGTGTGTGTGTGTGTGTGTGTGTGTGTGTGTGTGTGTGTGTGTGTGTGTGTGTGTGTGTGTGTGTGTGTGTGTGTGTGTGTGTGTGTGTGTGTGTGTGTGTTACCTTCAGCTGTTCAGCCTCCCATGAGTCCAGGGTGAGGGATCGGACCTTAGACAGGTGAACACCGAGGCTCCTACAGACATGATGACATCATTTTACACAAAAACCAGAGCATATTTTGATTGCGATATATTCTAAAATAATTCAACACAAATAATATCAAAGTGTCCATAATGTTTACTCTAGATAACATAATATGAGACGATATTAGGGGAAAATAAGTTTTAACAGAAACAAGCCAGAGACTGAAAAAAGGTTTGAAAAGAGAGTTTCATCTCCGTCCACACAAACACACCTGACCACACGTCACATGACCGTACAAGTACACTGCTCGAGAGCGTGGGCGTCTGGGTCATCCTTGACAAAAGTTACTGTTCGTCCAAAATAAAACACAACCCCGGAGTTTTCTAATTAAAATGAGACCGGCAGCGTTTACAAAAGCTTCCATTGTAACCATAGCAACAGAGATGCGTTTTAAAACCCGAAGGTAGCATTAGACACGCCTCCTGTTGTGGTTACCTGTGTATGCCGGAGCACTCGATGCACATGGTGACTCCCAGGTTGATGGAGGCCCAGCGAGGCTCTTCCTCGCCGCAGTCACAGCACCGCTGGTTCCCGGGGCCCCTCAGGGCCACGCCCAGGGCCGCCAGCCTCTGAGCGGGGGGGCCCGGAGGGTCACTCCCACCACACAGGACAGAGGGGGGCTCTTTAGGCTGCACACAGGAGAGGGTGACACATACATGTCCAGAATGTAAATAGATAGAACACAAATTTCACATCATTACAAGTCTGATCTTTTTTAGAAGACTCAAATCAGGATTCTCTGTTTTCAGATTATTATTCATTATTAGTACCTTATGGAAAATTATGATTTTCCTCAACAATTTCAGTCGCTAAGAAACCATGTGGGTTCTTGTCTGTGGCTCAGGTTTATGAACTATACTGCAGCCAGCCACCTGGGGGCGACATAGAGGTACTGGTCCCTGAGGGTGAACCTGCCTGTGTGAGCGGAGCGCCGGCCCTCTCTCTGTAGGCGAGGTCGATGCTGCCCTGCAGAGCGTCGAGCCACGCCTGTTTCAGCTGCTCCGAGTCGGCCTGCAGCGCACAGCACCTGGCGACAACACGACAGCTCGTTACACTTCTACTTTTCCAGAGGGAGCGAACGGGCTCCGAGCTGAGAGTCAGTCACAGAGGAGGGACCACACAACAGGTTGTTGGTTTGAATCAATTAGACGTCTTCAATCTGAACCAGGGTTTCACTGATGATAAGAACAGAATAAGACATCGGGCTCATAGTTGACCGCCGTGTTCCGTGTGAGCGTCTTACTTCTGGACGGAGAGCAGCTCGAAGCAGAAACGTCGATCCATGTGTTCCAAGGATTTGATGGCGCAGAGTCTGAGATCCTCAAACAGAACCACGGCGTCGTCCTGCAGGAGAACACGGAACAATAAACTTTAAGTCTCCAGCTGTTTCTACTCGGACTCAGTTTGTATCTATCATCATAAAGAAGATCCAGCTGCTCCACATGTTGATACACCATGTGTCTTTATATGGTTTTATGTCTCCATGCACTTTAATATTTATGATTCAATGATGTTTTACTGCAGTGACTGTTCAGTCTCACCTTGTGCGACTTTCTGTAAATTAGTTGATTGTCTCTGATGGAAAACCAGCATCTGAAACCAGTGTAAATGTTAAAGATAAAGATGATTTAGTTCTAATAATATGAATATTGATATGATGAATCCAGTCTGTACCTCTTCCAGGTTTTGGATTTCCTCCTGGACCGCTTGAACAGATACCCCTGGATGATGTCATCACTGCCAGGACACGGGCTGACCATCGGCTCGCCAGAGGCATCCTGAACACACACACACACACACACACACACACACACACACACACACACACACACACACACACACACACACACACACACACACACACACACACACAGTAGTGAATGACTGATCCTAGACGAGCCAGAGGTGATGAGGGGGAATCCTTCAGAGGCTGCATTCGAGGGCCACACCTTCGTACATCCAACAGTCCACAAAGGCCAATAATAATAATTATGATCAGATTGAGATATTCTGGTCTACAGAGGATTTCATATTTCGTGTCACCAGCTCGTCCCGCTCTCACCGTTGCATCATCAGCTGCTTTGAGCGGCTGCACTTACTGCAGCTCAGCCAGCTCGTTGGCATCGCCACTGAAACACAACCAACCCTGGGACAGGTTGGTCAGAGAAGGATCCTGCCGTTGGACCCTTTGTTGCTCAGGTATAGAAGGACACATTTGAAGGAGCCTCTGAAGGACGCGGCCCCTGAATAGAGACACAGCTGATGAACGGAGGAGAAGTTCTTACTCTCTGCTGCACCAGCAGGTGTTTGTTCTCCAGGTCTTTTCTTTTAACCGCACACTCTGTGGACAGCTGGGACAACTGAGGGACAGACAGGAGGACAAACACACGTCAGATTCATTGATTCATGTTTAACTTTGTGTCGACAGTGATTTAGGGGAGGTAGATGAAAGAGGGAGGGGTCAGAGGTCAGGACCTGTGCTGCCATGGTCTTCATGGTGGGATCCAGGTCTCTGATTAGGTCGAAGCCTTGGTGGAAGAAAGTGAACTGAGCCTGAATGAAGGAGAAGACCTGGCAACACACACACACAGACACACAAACACACACACACTAGTTATGATCAACGTAACAGTGCAGTTCCTTTGGTCGCCTGTTGGTGGCGTCGTATCCTCTTTGCTTCAGTGTTGTGTTTGTCTGAAGAGTCAAAAGTTACTTTTCATCCAGTTTGAAGTCAAATTTTTACACTTTTTACATCTTGGTGGTTTTTTACTCTATATTTGAAGCAGATGAAGGATTTTAGTCGTCGGACGTCTGGATCTGAAGTTTTCAGAGAAACAAGCGGAGCAAACCTTAGCTGCAGCTCGACTCTCAGCCAATCAGAGACGAGTCAGAGAAACACTGAGTTTTAACAGGAAGCTGCTTTATTCCCTGTTTTTACTGGAGTGAATCAGCTGTTTGTTTTAGAGGAGGAGACGTCTGAGGAGGATTCAGATAAAAACCTGCTGAGCCATCGACACTGAGGGAAGAAGACTACATCTCCCATGATCCCTCACTGCTGCACCACATCAAACATCTGTTCTTATATTATGATTGAGAGACTCTTGATATTATTCATGATACCTATTATATTTCTCCACTTTAATCTGTTGTTTTAATCAAATGTTGAAATATTCCTAAAGCAATGGCCAGTTCTGATGCAGTTAGTAAAATGAAACTCACAGAGTTTAAGATGTCCGCCCTCTGCTGAGTTTTGAAAGTGTTGAGCTGAAAATAAAACCAGCGTCCAGCATTAGATTTAAAAAAATAAAATGTCGAACACATTTTCAGTCGTAGGTCATGACGCCATATCTCCGTGTCGTACCTGCAGACAGTAGTCCAGGGCGAAGTGTTGGTAGCATTTCCGCGTGGCGAGCAGCAGGTGACTGGCCCGCTCTGCGTCGCCGGCTTTGTGACGAGACACCTGAGCGTTTTTTACCGCCGCTGTCTCCAGATCCTCACTGATCCGAACAAACTCCCGCCTGGTGTCTGCCAGCTGGGGGAGGAACCTCAAAACACAAACACCGGCTTCGTCACCATCATCATCCTCAGGATAATTAGTCCTCTTGTTATAAATCAGCTGAATATAAATTAATGTACTGTTTATTGTTAGGGTGCGATAATGAACAACAGGAAGTGCTGATGTGCGACAATAACACAAGATGTAATTCACTGTTAATTGATAACATTTCTAATTTAAGTCACTGATCTTAATTAAAAGACTATAGACAAACAAAAGTATGCTAAAATGTGTGTGTGTGTGTGTGTGTGTGTGTGTGTGTGTGTGTGTGTGTGTGTGTGTTGGACCTACTGTGTGCAGAGGTTGGTCAGCTGTTGACTGATGGCTCTTTGAGTCTGATCAAACAACATCTGAGGATGACAGACAGATTAACTGTGACCTTTACTAATTCCACAACACCAGTTACTGCAGCTGCTCAGAAATCAGATTACTGTGGCAGCTGAACAGTTGAACGAGAAAATCACACAACTTGAATATAATAAGAATCTACAGAAACAATAGAAACACAAAGATGAACATATTGAAAATTGTGAAAATTATGATAATTACTTTTTAAAATACCCGGTGTGTGCGTGCGTGCGTGCGTGCGTGCGTGTGCGTGTGTGTATGTGTGCGTGTGCGTGTGTGTGTGTGTGTGTGTGTGTGTGTGTGTACTCACAGTGTGGAAGCTGACCATCTCCTGCAGACCCTGGTTGAACTGGTTCAGGCAGTTCTGGAGGAGGAAGGAAACAGGAAGTGGGTGAGAAACATTTCACAGGAAAACGTGGAAACAAGAAGCAGAGACTCCGCCCCCTCTGATCTCAACTGTGTGTTGTTAGCATTAGCATTAGCATCATGTAGGTCCATACTGTGATGACGTTTTCCTTCCTCTGGCAAATGGAGAGCTCAGCCAGGCTGCTCAGGAGCAGCTGGTTGGCTGAACTGTACGCTTGCCCCGCCTCCACCATCCTGCCGCACAGCTTCATCACCTGATTGGTTAGAGACACAGATTATTGACCAATCAACAGCCAGTTGACAGGTGAGCAGCAGGTTTCCTATGTAGTCAAAACGGAATCAGGAAAATGTGTCGGAGCATCTATATGTAGCATTATTATTAGCATTAGTTGTAATAATAACAGTATTAATAGCATTTGTATTATTGGCAGTAGTTGTTACAATAGCAGTATTAGTAGTATTTGTATTATTAGCAGTTGCAGCATTTGTGGCATAAGTATTTGCATCAGCAGTAGCAGTAGTAGTATTATAAACAGTAATGTAGGAGTATTACTAGTAATAAAAGCTGTAGTTGTATTAGCAGTATTATTAGTAGTAGTCGTATTATTAGTTGTGTAAGTATCATCAATAGTATTAGTATAACTATTAGTAGTTGTGGTCTTAGTATTACGTTGTAGTAATCGAAGTATTAGTATTATTAGCAGTAACTGTACCTTGTCCAGGTTTGTCTCCAACAGAGAAACTTCCTTCTCAAACTGATCCAGGTTCAGTCTGAAAAATCAGTAAAGGTTAATGCAGAGTTACAACATGAAACAGGATGTGTGTGTGTGTGTGTGTGTGTGTGTGTGTGTGTGTTCACCTGAACTCAGGTGAGTCGATGACACACTCCTCAAAGTCCAGCAGTGAGTCCATGTTGTCTGACTGTTGTTGTCACTAAGTCCAGGTGTTGATAAAGTTTAACAAAGCCTCATTCTGACAGTTAGCCTGTTAGCCTGTTAGCCTGTTAGCTCCGCAGCAGCGGTGGGCCTGCTCTCTTTGTGTGCACGCGCTCCTGCGTGCCACGCATGGCGGTGCGGGTTGCAGTGACGCGTGAATAAACTGCAGTGTGAGCTTTAGTGTAACAGCTGTACGAGCATCCTGCTGTTGATGTGGTTGCTAACCGACCCCTAAGTTCCGGTTCCGCCAAAGATCCGGGTTGGAATCATCCAAACAGTAGAGGTGCAGCGACAGCGGCGGCGCGGGGTGGTACTACATCAATATTTACTGAGTTTATTCACCCAATTCATTCAATCTGACTTTATTTATAATCTTTACTTATACAACTCCTCCATTTCATTGACATTTCTCCCTTAATCTCTATCAGACATTTTCTTATGTATAAATACTTTATATAACATATACATACATAACATTGACACACCTTTCCATCATGCTAAAATCTGTTTCTTCTTCTCAGTGTTGGTTGGGATCCCTCACATGATGTTCCCGTTAATAGAGTTTCTCTGGTAGTTCCCTCATGTGAGGGTTAAGAACAGAGGATGTTGCTCCTTGTTAACATCTACGAGACAAACTGGGATTTGTGAATATGGGCGATACAAATAACATTTGATTGATTTTATTGTTGTCTTTTCTATTATCGATTGCTTTAGTTTGCATTATTCTCTGAATCTCAATGTCTTCAACTCTTTTTTAACACATTTTTAACATTCTATGTCAATCACCTGAAAAGCACTCTGTTATTTTCAGCTGAACTTTAGAAGTTGTTCTGTTGAGTAACATCAGGACGACAATTAAATCACTTCAACATCACCACTAAAGAAAAGGTTTTATTGGAAAATGGAGTCAGATCAGCTGCTGTGTGTGTGTGTGTGTGTGTGTGTGTGTGTGTGTGTGTGTGTGTGTGTGTGTGTGTGTGTGTGTGTGTGTGTGTGTGTGTGTGTGTCAGGGTCCACCATGCATGTGTCAATCAAATTGTGTGTGTTGAGACGATGATGATGATGATGATTTTGCTCTGAAGCCGATAGAAACCAGGATCACGGTGACGTTGTCGGCGCAGCCTCGTCTCACCGCCTCACTGGCCAGCTGTTGACAGGCAGCTTCAAACTGCACCTCCTCCTCCGTCAGCCCCGCCCTCCGCTCTCCACTTCCCTCCTGCAGGGGGAGACATTACATTAAAATACAAAAACACATTATGGAATAATTCTGTTATAAATCAACTCTATTCCATCACTATTAAAAACACTGTACTCTCAGTTGTTATTTTAATATTTTGTATGAGTATATTGTAAATATCAGCTGAGTTGTGATCAACCACACTTCAGCTTTGAGGAGACAAACCTGCACGATGTTGAGGACGAATTTAACGGCTTCATCAGCAGAAAACACTTTGAACAAACCATCACAGGCCAGAATGATGAACCTGCAGCGAGACGACCGATGTCAGTTGTTTCCTGACACACGCTCAGTTTCAGCGTCATATAAGCTACAGCTACCTCACGTTTAACATGAGTCTCAACAAACCTCATAAAAATCTGAGAATCAAGTAAATAAATGTTGGAGGCGACTGGTTCTCCGGACATGAGCTCAGCTTCTGTTCCCTCGTCTTGATGCTTTGTTTCCACACAGTCTCCATCATTCCATTTCATAAACAGACTCCACCCCCTTGTGGGGGTTACATTCCTAACAGAAGTCTCAGCAACATCAGACAACTGAAGGAAGTAGCCTCATAGCTAATTAGTTTTCATGCTAACTTCCCAATGTGAATTCTGTCTGAAATCCACCAGAAAAGTAACATAACAAAATGTACAAACACTGTCAAACACAGGAGGGGAGGAGTCTTACACCACATCACAGAGGTTGCTATGGGAACACACTTCCTGTTCACTCACATATGGTCACAGAGTGATGTGGAAACAAGGCGTTACATTTCCACGCAGCCGGAACTGACACGTACACATTAATTAAAGACATTTAAATATATTATTATTATTATTTAAACCACAAAGAGCCGCAGAGACAGATTCTGTGGTTGTGTTCTTACCTGTCATTGGCTGTGAGCTGACACCTCCTCAGGTCGGGGGACGAAATAACTCCGCAGCGTTTGTACTGACCGTCTCCGATGGAGCGGGACACCTCGAGGACACCCAGCACTCTGCCATCCCTGCAACACACAAACACTTTAATGTTTCCACTCGGTCTTTATATCAATCCTTTCATTTTTCTTGATTGTAAATTGTAAAAGGAACATTGTAAATGTTTCTTTATCTTTTATGATATTTAGCAGAATCTCTTTGGGAATTTGAGTGTTGGTCAAATAAAACGAGACATTTGTAGACGTCAGAGAGTTTTCAGTCCAGATTTGATGTATTTTACAGTTTCATAGTTTTTATTTGGTATGGACTGTCAGTGTGAATGTGGCTTATGTACCGGACGGTGCCTCCTGCTCTCTGGATCCTCATCCTCTCCTCGTACATGGTCGGGTTGTGTTCTTTACTCAGAGCCAGGGTCACCGACCTCCTCTGTCCGTCTGCCGCCGCCTCCATCCGACACAACACCGCCTGGAGACACAAACACAGACAGACGTCACCAACACAGCCTGGTGTCCTTCAGAGGCAGATGTACAGTCACAGTCCAACAGTCAAATATACAGTATATTAGAGTGTCTGTGGAAGGAAAGACGCCACAGCACTGAAATGTTTCACATGGACACACCAAGTATCAACCCCGCCGTGAGTCTACGTCCATTTTCAAAGAGTCTATGGGACATTTCATAGGTTTCACATGATGATTTAGAAACATTCACCCTGCTGTCTCCGAGATTGGCCACATACACCATATCATCCACCACCAGCACACATGTGGCTGTGGAGCCGTCCTTCCACGCCGGCTTCCTGTTCACAACATGGAATCACAAGAGTGAAGCAGAAAGTTTCACCGTTACATCAGAGCTTTTTATGTCTTTGGCTGTTTTAATTATTCTACATATCATCAGAAATCATCCGATATCAGGAGTGTATGTTTCTAAATGGATTCATGGACATTAACTCGTGATAGAAGTCAGAGATAATGATATAAAACAAACAGCTGCTGCTCTTTCTTCTCTCTGTGACTCAGTCTTACTGGCTGGAGGCTTTCTTTAGGAAGTCGTCGTCCGTCTGTCTGAAAGTGTCCAGGAGACATTTCTTTATCAGCTTATCCACATTTTCAGAGTCTGCTGAAAGAAACAACAGATTTCAACCAATCGGGAGAAAATGTGGCTCATTCTTCCACAGGAAAATAAATTCCTCTCCATCCCAACCACAAGGTAACGAAAAATGTGTAAACTAGCATAACGACACACAGACAGACTCAGTGAAGCTCCTCTACCTCTTAACTCACTGCTCGGGAACTTGTTGGCCAGATTGTGATGGAGATGCTCTGCAGCGAATCGAGAAGCTCGAGCCCCGGCGTGACCATCGAACACAGCAAAGTACGAAACACGAGACCTGTGGGACACGAGACACGTCAGAGAAACAACACTCAACAATCTGCACACTTCTGTAGGTCAGTTCGTATACATGAGATCCAGCTATCCTCTGTCGGCCCTCATCACCAAAAGCTCTGGAATCTCCTCGTCTTTACAAGTGGACCTCCTCTTCTTCATCCTGAGATCTTTGTGTTCTTCCAGTTTCAGGTCCGTCACGTGTTAGAAACCTCATCAACACGTCCACTCGCTCACTCTGACATTTTACTTCAACAGAAATGTCTGGACACAATTTCTGGAGTTCACGTGTGAAAAGTGTGGAAATTATTTTCTGATAAAGTTTCCTCTGGTTCCTGGAACCTTCTCGTCTTTAAATGTCAAACTGTTTCACAGTTGATAGTGAGTGAGTGTTAGTTAGTTGATCTTACGATTGTCCAGGCAGAGACAGACAGCTGCTCATGTCCGGCAGCAGAACATGAGCGTCCTGCATCTCGTCCCGTTCACCACGCCTCGCCGCCACATAGCCTTTCAGTACAGGGAGGCCTGCACGATGACGACACACACACACACACACACACACACAGTAAGTCCTCTCCTCTACGTGTCATGTTTCCGTCCACTCAGAGCTGTGATCAAATAAAAGAAGCAAACAAACATTGTGGTGGAACAGCTGAAAACCTTCTTTACAAACTTTCTTGATCTCCCCTTGTTCCTCTTTTTTATCAGCTTCACTCTCAGCATCTTCTCGTTTTCGTTTTGCTCTTCTCTCCTCCTCCTCCTCCTCCTCTTTCTCATCCTCTTCTTCCTCGGTGCCGGCCCGTGGTCGTGCTGCAGTAACTGGACCTGAGGAAGATTCAGAACAAGTGGGTCAGAAGCAGCGATGTGAAGTAGAAAATACTGGAGTTAAAGTCATTTGAAAACTGCCCTGAAATCCAGTAACTGAGTAAATGTATTTAGTTACTTCATCAGATAAGATGTGAATTAATAATAACAATACCAAAATAATCCTAATTCTGAATATGATATGAATATGATATGAATATGATTGCAGGAACATGCAGCACCACAGTCTTCCAGAGGAAATAAGCAGCAGCTGGATCATTGGCCGGCTCTGTGGGGAGCTCGGGGCCGGGGTTGGGTCACTCACCTCCGGGCTGTGTGGGCTCTGGCAGGTCGTCGAACAGGTCCATGCTATTAGCTCGGGAGCTAACAGGCTAACTACCGGCACCGGTCCCCGGTTGTCCTCGGTGTCCGTGTGCCAGCTCTCCCAGCCGGGTGACTGGGTGAACCAGGGGAATGTTCCCAAAGCGGGTTAAACCGCACTAACTCCACGTTAGTAAAACAATGAAATGAATTAAACTAGTTCACCGTCTCACACGTTAGCGACAACAGCGTCAGGTCATCTTCCACACACCTACTTCCGGTTACTGCTTTCAAAACAAAAGCCTCGGCTACATGAAAGTAACTTAATGAAGTTGTAACTTTGAGAAAGTTTTATTTGAGAGAGAGTTGAGTGTAAAGTTACAGAAGCTGCAGGACTGGACCATGGAGATAAAGTCTTCATCTTTCCATCATTCATCATTCATCCTTCATCCTTCATCCTTCATCCTTCATCCTTCATCCTTGATCCTTCATCCTTGATCCTTGATCCTTCATCCTTCATCCTTCATCCTTCATCCTTGATCCTTCAGTTTCATCATCATATCCTTCATCCTTCCATCTCTACATCCTTCATCATTCATCTTCATCCTTCATCCTACATCCTTCATCCTTCATCATTCTCTTTCATCCTTCATCCTTCATCTTTCCATCCTTCATCCTTCATCCTTCATCTTCATCATCATCTTCATCCTTCATCCTTCATCCTTCATCTTCCATCCTTCATCCTTCATCCTTCATCCTTCATCCTTCATTTTCATCATCATCATCCTCATCCTTCATCTATCCTCATCTCTCTCTATTCCATCCTTCATCATCCTCTCTCATTTCATCATATTCATCCTTCATCTTCATCCTTCATCTTTCCATCCTTCATCCTTCATCCTTCATCCTTCATCCTTCATCTTTCCATCCTTCATCCTTCATCCTCTTCATCCTTCATCTTTCATCCTTCATCCTTCATCCTTCCATCCTTCATCCTTCATCCTTCATCTTCCATCCTTCATCCTTCATCCTTCATCCTTCATCCTTCATCCTTCATCCTTCATCTTCCATCCTTCATCCTTCATCATATCCTTCATCCTATCTTCACCTTCCTTCATCTTTCCATCCTTCATCCTTCATCCTTCCATCCTTCATCCTTCATCCTTCATCCTTCATCTTTCCATCCTTCATCCTTCATCCTTCATCCTTCATCCTTCATCCTTCATCCTTCATCCTTCATCCTTCATCTTTCCATCCTTCATCCTTCATCCTTCATCCTTCATCCTTCATCCTTCATCCTTCATCCTTCATCCTTCATCCTTCATCCTTCATCTTTCATCCTTCATCCTTCATCCTCATACTTTCCATCCCATCTTGATCCTTATCTTCATCCATCTTCATCTCATCCTGTCTCAGTTATCATCATATCTCCCTTCCATCCCCATCCTATCTTCATCTTCATCCTTCATCCTCATCTCATCCTTCATCCTATCTTCATCCATCTCATCCTCCATCCTTCCTCAACCTTCATCCTTCATCCTTCATCCTTCCATCCTTCATCCTTCATCCTTCATCCTTCCATCCTACATCCTACATCCTACATCCTCCCATCCTTCATCCTTCATCCTTAATCCTTCCATCCTACATCCTCCCATCCTTCATCCTTCCATCCTACATCCTCCCATCCTTCATCCTTAATCCTTCCATCCTACATCCTCCCATCCTTCATCCTTCATCCTTCATCCTTCATCCTTTAATCTCCATCCTTCATCCTTCCATCCTACATCCTCCCATCCTTCCTCTCCTTGCCTCCTCTCCTCGCCTCTGGTCTCTTGTTGGCTGTTCAGGTGCTGTGCTCCTATTGGCTGATGTTGGTATAAATACAGAGGCAGGACCCTGTCAGTGGTCAGTTTGATGGAAACCTGGCTCCTCCCACAGACTCTATATAAACCTGACAGTCTCACGCACCCTCACTGTGCACGCGCACACAATGCATTCTGCAGGGTTTTACTCTCACGTGTAAAAACAAACTGATTAAAGTCATTAAAAGTTTCCATCAGGACTCAGACATGTGGATCTGTCTCCTGTGGACGAGCTGGATCTTCACTCTGCTCTGCGCCGCTCAGGAGGAAACCCTGCGGCTCCGGACCGAGCTCCGGACCGAGCCCCGGACCGAGCTCCGGACCGAGCCCCGGACCGAGCCCCGGACCGAGCCCCGGACCGAGCTCCGGACCGAGCTGGTGGACGTCCACAAGCCGGCGGCGGCGAGAGGAGCCGGGGAGAAGGTCGGAGCAGGAGCCCGCAGGAGAGCCGCTCTGAGCGGGTGAGAGAAACTCTGCAGAGTGTTTTTATACTTTGAAAGGATTTCATTCTTTTATGAACGTGCATCCATGCAACCATCTAAAATCCTCGTGTTTTGATTTCCCCTTCACTTTGGGTGTACATTGAAAACAGGAGTATTTATATTCGGACGGTTTTTACTGAGGAGCTTGTTCTTGCAGTTTATGTTTGTAAATGTCCCTAAATGATCAAATATCAATTGAAAAGTGACTCATTTACATTTCAACATAATAATTCAGAAAATGTATATATGTCATATTGTCAGTGATGGACTGAAAGTTTCACTGTGAAAATTTGATCCAGCTGAAAAGTTTTGTTTAAGGTTTCATTAATTCTTGAAGACAATATGATACATTTTATTAATATGTAATATATATAATGTATCACTATATTTCTATCTTCATTCTGCCGCTAACGTGTGCTCAGCTTGTTTCTCTGGAAACTTCAGATCCAGACGACTCAAAGTAAAAAGCACCGAGAGCTAAAAAGTGTTTCTTAGAAATGAGACTTCAAACTGGATCGAAAGTCACTTTTGACTCTTCAGACAAACGCAACACTGACACAAAGAGGATATGACGCCACCAACAGGCGACCAAATGAAATGCAGCGTTACTTTTATTAAAACTACAGATTTCTGCAGGTTTGAAAATTGAATGTGAGAACAAAACTGCAGATATAACACAGGTCTGGATTATTTTAATGTTTGAATAAAGTTACAGTTTGAAACTTAAGTTCATAAAATGAAAACCAACACTTACATGTTTAAAAAAAACTGTTTATTTTAATATATATAAATATATTATAAATAAAGATGGAGGACAGGGCAGCTCCCACAACTGAAGCCAAAGCATCCCTATCGCCCCCTGGTGTCTGGCTGCAGTATCGATCACGAACCCTCCTCCTCCATGTTAGCAGACGGGACATGGACCAAACACAAAAAATCAAAGTAGACGTAAAATAGTTTTTCAAAGATGTTTCTGTCGTTTCAGGTCGTTCTCATCTCTCTGATGTTCGTTCTAGTGTTTCTGATCAGTTTGGTTTGAATCAGTTATTTGATGATATAAAAACAGGCTGAGACGTGATGATTGACAGCTGAGACTGACTCCTGATTGGACGAGCATGTTTATGGGTGGGACATCAATACCATGTCTCCAATGCCAGCGTTTGTATACCTGAGGAGTTTAGTTTACTTTCTGGAGGAAGTCTTTACTTTCAGTCTGTGGCTTGTGCACATAAAGGTTTTTCAGGAGAAGTCAACTACGAATCCCAGTTTGCATTTGGTTAAGACACAAGCTGTTGTTGATGTTGCTTAGGAAACTCAAAACGATCGACTGTGTCTGAATGAACTGTGAACTTATTTACCATATAATGTCCTCAAAAAATCCCACAATGCAATGCATCACATTTTATAGTGGAGAGACTAACTGAGCTTCTCTGCAGCGCTGACACGTCCTTAGAGTCCGAAACCTCAGTTTAGTTTCTGTTCTGGTGTTTGTTCGACTTATGAACCTCAATCACAGCAGGACGACTTGATCCTGTTGTGTCTGAGCGTCCGGCCCTGAGCGAGACGTCAGGGAAACATGGCCGCCGCGTGAAAGCGTTGCGTGAGCGCTGGAGGGCGTGACTGTGAGTTCAGACAGAGTCTCAGTCTGCAGCTGAAACCACTTTTTACTTCAGGCTCGGTTTGGACTGGTTGTCACTGTTCATCAACGCGGCCGACATGTTTAACCACGTTCAGCTGAACACGATCTGATTGGTGGGACGTCTCCGTCTGTTCTCTACCCGCAGACTGAGCCATGAAACATCCAACCAATCAGCATCTGGCAGGTGTGTTAGACTGCAGACACCTCAGGAATGTGTGAAATTCTGTGTGTGTGTGTGTGTGTGTGTGTGTGTGTGTGTGTGTGTGTGTGTGTGTGTGTGTGTGTGTGTGTGTGTGTGTGTGTGTGTGTGTGTGTGTGTGTGTGTGTGTGTGTGTGTTTGGCCTCAAGTGCAAGTCTGACTGACGGTCAAGTGATGGATGCAAAGTCAACACACACACACACACACACACACACACACACACACACACACACACACACACACACACACACACACACACACACACCATATCCAGATCTTTGCATCTAATTCTAAACCCTGTGAACTGACTGGCCTCATAAACTGTGTGTGTGTGTGTGTGTGTGTGTGTGTGTGTGTGTGTGTGTGTGTGTGTGTGTGTGTGTGTGTGTGTGTGTGTGTGTGTGTGTGTGTGTGTGTGTGTGTGTGTAAACAGAGCCGCTTTAAAGAGGTTAAAAACAGGCATGTTTGTTTGAATGTGTGAAAAGGGAAAGAGTTCCTCTAAACTCTCTCTCTCTCTCTCTCTCTCTCTCTCTCTCTGTCTCTACCTGTCAATCACTCTGTGGTACCCCCCAACACATCCGGTGCTTTATGGTCTGTTTGACTCTAAATGATCATAATTCACTAAATGAACATCAGCTGTTTGAAGAAGACTTGAAACTAGAGACTGAGACAGAAACTCCTGAATGTTTACTGACGTTATAAAGTGAGAAGTCACTTTCTATAGACTTCTATAGAAACTACCAGGAGTCGCCCCCTGCTGGTCAGTACACAGAACACAGGTTTCAGACACTTCCTCCGTGGCTTCACCTTCTAGAACCAGAGTCCAGGTCTTTTTCTAAACTGTCTATGGGTGATTAAATCATGATAAAACGGTCTGGTCATCACCTCACTTCACAGTCTCTCTCTTGTGCTGTCTGCTGCAGTAACAATATGTCGTCTGTGGTCGCCCACCAACGCTCCGACGACCTCAACCACAACTTCAAATCAAATATTCTCCTTTTTTCTTCCCGAGAACACTGAGGGGTTTGTCCACCTCCACGTCTCATCTCCTGTCTCCGGCCTCAACATGAAACAGAAAACTGAGAAGAAGAAGAGGAGGAAATTCAGCCTCGGCCACGTAAACACAGGAGCGATCAACTCGAACCTGAACTCACACTGGTGTTTCCCTGCAGAGCAGAAACTCACTACTGTCTGTGACCAGTGTTGAAAAGGACGAGTCCATATATTTTGGTGCTTCTGGTGTCCACCAATCAGGAGTCAGTGTCAGCTGTCAATCATCACGTCTCAGCCTGTTTCTATATCATCAAATAACTGATTCAAA
Source organism: Hippoglossus stenolepis (assembly GCF_022539355.2). Lineage (NCBI taxonomy): Eukaryota > Metazoa > Chordata > Actinopteri > Pleuronectiformes > Pleuronectidae > Hippoglossus > Hippoglossus stenolepis. Next base: position 886,386 of record NC_061486.1, read on the forward strand.
CCAAACTGATCAGAAACACTTGAACAAACATCAGAGAGAGAAGAACGAGCTGAAACGACAGAAACATCTTTGACAAACATTTATTTAACGTCTACTTGGATTCTCTGGTTTAGTCCATGTCCCATCTGCTAACATGGAGGAGGAGGGTTTATCAACTAAACTGCAGCCAGACACCAGGGGGCGATAGAGATAATTTGGCTTCACTTTTGGGAGCTGTCCATCTTTATTTACAGTCTGGTTTAAACAGTCGTGTTCTTTCGTTCTAATTGGAAAATTCTCTATTATAATATCTACTCAGGGACTGAGATCTGATTGGTTCATCACATGTCACATGATTCATTCACTAAAACACTTTGAATCACGAGTCTGGAGCCGAGACGTTTCCTTCTGTCGTTAAAAGAAGAAAACGTTCACGCAGGGAGTTTAAAGGTGTTCAGTGTGGTAAATGGTCGAGGTTTTATTCAGGGAATAAACTTCACACTATAATAAAATATTGGAGGGTGGATGCAGCTCAGTGTACAGTCTCATAAAAGGGATTGAAATTGGAAACAGGCTCAGAGTCTAAGACCAGACTGTCTGTGTGTATACAGGTTCAATACAGTGTGTGTGTGTGTGTGTGTGTGTGTGTGTGTGTGTGTGTGTGTGTGTGTGTGTGTGTGTGTGTGTGTGGGGCCTCCTCTGCAGTTACAATACGACCACTTCACTGTGAGTAATGATTAAATCCTCTGCACCGAGGCCGTGTTCACACATTTAGAAACAGCTTCTTCTTCTCTTCTCTCTCATCCTCCTCTTTCTTCTTTTTCTTTTTCCGTGACTCACGTTTGTTAAAGAACAAACGTGAGTCAGTGTCGACTTTTTCCAGACTCACATCTTTCATATTAAATCTGAAGTTTGTGAAAAACCAAAGTGTAAAAAGAACTCGAGCCTGAATCTGAAACACTGAACGATTCTGTTTTAAACCTGGATCAGTGGCTCAGTGGGTAATTCCACACAAAGTCAAAGAAATAAAAACTATTCTTATTATGATTATATTACATATATATATTTAATACACCACCTTCCTCAGTGTAGCGTCGCAGATTTATACCCCAAGTCACTTTCCTCTTTAAAATGTAGTTTAAAAGTTATACTCGGAATTTAAAGATTTTCTTTAAAATACAATTTAAAGCTTGTATTTAAAAAATTGAATTCAGAAAGTTTATATTAGATTTAATTTGAAGATCAGATTTACATTTAGATCTGAAATTTGTTTGCATCCTGATTTAATTGTGTTTGTATCAATCACTCAAACAATTAAGTCAATTGATTTGTTTCCTGCTCCACAACAAGCTGAAACCTCTCAAACAAACCATTTAACACACACACACACACACACACACACACACACACACACACACACACACACACAGGCCCTGTCACACTCACACTCACTTCCTGTTACACACAATTGTGAAGTCGTGTTGGTCTGTCACTTTGATGGTGTGTGTGTGTGTGTGTGTGTGTGTGTGTGTGTGTGTGTGTGTGTGTGTGTGTGTGTGTGTGGTGTGTCTGTTAGGCTAACACACACAGAGTTGTTTGACAGATTGAAGCAGTTTGTCGAGACGCTGCTCAGTTCCACGACTTCAGGTCAGAGGTCAAACTCTGACACAATGACAACAAAATATAATATCACTGTGATTTTACATTTGTTTAAAACAGTTGTTTTATATTGTCTCTCTCTCTCTCTCTCTCTCTCTGTCTCTCTCTCTCTCTCCCCCTCTCTCTCTCTCTCTCTGTCTTCCCCTCTCTCTCTCTCTCTCTCTCTCTCTCTCTGTCTCTCTGTCTCCCCTCTCTCTCCCCCCCCTCTCTCTCTTTCTGTCTTCCCTCTCTCTCTCTCTCTCTCTCTCTCTGTCTCTCTCTCCTCTCTCTCTTTCTGTCTCCCCCTCTCTCTCTCTCTCTCTCTCTCTCTCTCTCTCTCTCTGTCTCTCTCTTCTGTCTCCCTCTCTCTCCCTTCTCTCGCTTCTCTCCTTCTCTCCTCTCTCTCTCCCTCTCTCTCTCTCTGTCTCCCCCTCTCTCTCCCCCTCTCTCTCTTTCTCTCCCCTCTCTCTCTCTCTCTCTGTCTCTCTCTCTCTCTCTCTCTCTCTCTCTCTCTGTCTCTCTCTCTTTCTGTCTCCCCCTCTCTCTCTCTCTCTCTCTGTCTCTCTCTCCCTCTCTCTCTCTCTCTCTCTCCCCTTCTCTCGCTTTCCCTTCTCTCTTCCTTCTCTCCCCTCTCTCCCCCTCTCTCTCTCTCTCTCTCTTCTGTCTCCTCTCTCTCCCTTCTCTCTTCTCTCCCTCTCTCCCTCTCTCTCTCCCCCTCTCTCTCTGTCTCCTCTCTCTCCCCCACCTCTCTCTCTCTTTCCCCCCCCCTCTCTCTCTCTCTCTCTCTCTCTCTCTCTCTCTCTCTCTCTCTCTCTCTCTCTCCCTTCTCTCTCCCTTCTCTCCTCTCTCTCCCCCTCTCTCTCTTTCTGTCTCCCCCCTCTCTCTCTCTGCAGTCCTCATGTCTGTGGACGTCAGTGTTGTGTCGGTTGGACGTTGTCACAGAAAACCCGGACGTGCACCAAATGTGAGTAACGACGTCAAACTGGTCTTTGATTGTTTTCTTTCTTCTTCTTGTCAAACTAACTAATAAACTAATAAACTAATAAACACGCCTACAAACATCAAACTACTTCTAACAAAACGTCATAAAAACGCCGATCAGATTTATTCCAAATCAGATGTTAGATTTACGACTTGTGTGTTTTCAGCACATCTGTCTTTTTATAATTCATCTGTGGTCGGTTTGTCATGTTGTAGTAAAACACGGCAGCAGCTGCACATGTTAAAGACTCTCACAGAAAACTGCTGTGGATCCTCACTAAAACACATCTGGCTCACAGGAACATCTGGACTGAGGCAACTTCCATCTTTTCTCTCTTTAAGCTCGATAGGTTTTTATTTTAAGATAATAAAATCAGAGGAAGTGATTTCAGATATTTGTCTTAAATCAGCAAATTAAACTTTAAATGTAATGAAATAATAAATAAATTCTACAACCAAGTCCCTCGGTGCTTTGCTGTGAGCACCGTCCAATCAGAGACGTTCCCTCAGATGTTTGTCCACCTGGTTCTGAAAAAGATATGATGCTGATTTTAACAGTTGCTGAGGCTCATGGGAACTGTAGTGTTAAGACACTTATGGACTGATTCACTGACACTACTTCACTATATAGTGATGTCTATGTGAGGACGATATACTGGCACATTCTGTCTGCACCAGTCTGCACATGTCATTTACAGTAGACTTCCAATTAGTGCAGTCAACATCTGAGGGGCCATTCGAGGTTCAGCTTCTTGCCCAAGGACACTTCAGCACGGGCTGGGATTCGAGCATGAGAAAGAGGAGCATGAGTGTTTGTCTGGATATCGGTCCTGTGATGGGCCGACGACCTGCTGGACGAGGCCCCCCCGACCCTCACAGCATAGACGATTAGATAATAGATGGATCGTCTGGAGGACTGACCCACTTTATCCCAGATTAAAGGTGCTGAGCGGGTGTGTGTCTGTCATGTGGACGATATAACACCGATTTTATATATAACAGCAGGTTGATGCTGCATCACCCCTCGCTGCTTTATGGCTCAGTTCAAAGTGCGACCTGATGGCGGACGTCAGGATCCACATGCAGCGCTGGATTTACGAGGCCTTCGTTGCTTCTTCAGGGATTTCCTGTGATACAGTTCTTTATGAATCTAATGTGACGTTAATTGAACCCTCATGCAGAGGAAGTTCGCTGCACACCTGAAGATTCACAGCCATAAATACTCAAGGTTTAATTCCTACAGTCTGTTGGTTTGAGACGTCAGTTCATCTGATTGTTCTAAACTTGAAAAGTCAGAAAGTTTGGAATCAATGGATCCTGGATTCACAGAAGCAAACGAAGCAGCTTCTGGTTTTTAGTCAGAAACAGATTTGTGATGATCAGCTGTCGTAGAAAGCTCCTTTCCAGGAAATGTTCATTACCAATAAATAAAAAGGCTCAAATTACGTCGGACGTTGATGTGCTGTTCTCCCTGTTCAGTTTGATTTGGGCTTAATTAACATATTATTATAATGTGTATTTTGTAGTTACTTACAAGAAAGAGAATGTGTGTAAATAGTTTAATAAGAAAATGAGAACAACAAACCACCGTTTGTGCCAAAACACTGGGACTGTTTCAAATGAGTGGAATCGTGAACACACGGTGTTTATAGGAGACGGAGCTGCTCAGTGTTTCTTTCAGGTCGGGATTAAATGGCTGTGAATGGCCTGCAGAAACTCGTGAATGGAAACAGATTTAGCCTCACTGAGGGAGGCTTACACACACACACACACACACACACACACACACACACACACACACACACACACACACATAAGTCTCAGTAGGCTCAGAGTCTGCAGGGTAAAGCTTTACTGTTTGGTCACATTGTCCTGATTGAAGATGGAAATGTCTGGGAACACACACACACACACACACACTGGTTTATGATCTGATTTAAAAGAAGTTCATATTTAAAGGTGCAGTTTGTAGGATTTTGTGACATCTACTGGTGAGGGGGCAAATTGCATCCAAATGAATGCCCCTTCCCCAACTATGAAATATCAATTATTAGCACATCACAGTTTAACATCACAAATAACAAAGAAGTTCATATATCACTGATAAATCAGTTTCACGTGTAAAGTCTGGCACATGTATTCTTCTTTCTTCTTCGTCTCCTGCAGCCAGATGTTTTCCTCGATGTCGTAATGGAGCGCTGTGCCGACGGCCTAATCGCTGTGTTTGCAGACGAGGTTTCTATGGTTCTCGCTGCGAGTTCTCCACGGAGACATTGTCTCTGCCAGGACGGCCCCTGACCTCCATCCATCCCACCATCGTCCCTCGGCGGCCTCCTGTGCACTTCAACCCCCTCCACCACCCTCCGGGGCCGAGCACCAGCCCTCAGCGAATCACCAGACCTCCTCAGAGCCACATCTCTCAGCCCGTCTCCACCATAGCTGCCATTCTAAACACTGAACCAGGAGCGTCACACCTGAACTCAGCCGAGAGCCACGACCAAGAGGACGACGCTCACATACCGAACTCTGGTCCTGACAACGTTCGACTCAAAACCAAAAGTGTTTCCAAGAGGTTTCCGGTGCAGGAGCAGAACAGAGCTCTGAGAACTGAGGAGGTGAAGATGAAGGCAGCAGCTGAGGAAACACCAACAAAAGCTGAGTCTAAACCTGAGTTTAACGACCTCCAGCTCTGGGCGAGAGACGAGGAGAGAGCAGAGGTCACAGAGAGAACGGCCAAAATAAACTCTGACTCAGAGCCAGACGAGGACGAAGACTCACACTCAGAGAAACAACTCGTCTCCTTTAAAACCTCAAATCTGGAGACTGAGATCCAGGAGAACGTTTCTCCAGGATCTCAGACGAAGGAACGGTCGAACACAAACCAGAATCCAGAGACTCTTTCTGGGTCTGAGAGTGAAGAACGCGTGAACCCTCAGTCTGACTCAGCACAGAGATTCACAGAAGATGTAATTCCAAATCCAGAATCCAGCCTCAGGCCTAAAGTAGAGGGAGGAGAACATCTGGAGTCTGATCCGGGTCTGAGGACGGAGGTAAAGACTTCAGGAGCCAAGAATCAGCCGCTGAGGTAAGATCGCTCCTCTTCTCATGTTCAGTGAACCCACTCCATGGATCTATACGATGTGATCAATCTGTCAGGAGCTCATGTAGACGAGCGCTGCGTCAAACACATGAAACATTTCAATTTATATCCGATGTTCATCTAATTTTATTTAAAGCAGCTATAGTCAATATTTATATTTTAATTACTGATCACGTGATTCCCTGAGTGAAAGTTGACGTTTATTGTGACGAGGCAACATAAAATAGGCCCCTCCTCTTCCTTTTCTTCCTCCTCTTCCTCTTCCTCTTCTGTGAAAACAATTTTGTGTTTCATCATACAGAGGTCAGACTGAATAGATGGTGCAGTTCTCTGATCAGCCACTAGGTGAAGCTCTTCCCCTGACTTTACTGTAAAGGAAGGCTCTCCCTCTCTCTCTCTGCCTCTCTCTCTCTCTCTCCTCCCTCTCCCTCCCTCTCTCTCCCTCTCTCTCTCTCTCTCTCTCTCTCTCTCTCTCTCTCTCTCTCCTCTCTCTCTCTCTCCCTCTCTCTCTCTCTCTCTCTCTCTCTCTCTCTCTCTCTCTCTGTCTCTCTCTCTCTCTCTCTCTCTCTCTCCCTCTCTCTCTCTCTCTCTCTCTCTCTCCCTCTCTCTCTCTCTCTCTCTCTCCCTCTCCCTCTCGCCTCTCTCTCTCTGCCTCTCTCTCTCTCTCTCTCTCTCTCTCTGTCTCTCTCTCTCTCTCTCTCTCTCTCTCTCTCTCTCTCTCTGTCTCTCTCTCTCTCTCTCTCTCTGTCTCTCTCTCTCTCTCTCTCTCTCTCTCTCTCTCGCTCTCTCTCTCTCTCTCTCTCTCTCTCAGTCAGGGTCCGTCGATTCAAGTAAGTTTGACTTTCTCCAGATCAGCGTGAGAGATTTTCATCTGAAGAGGTCAAAGGTCAACATGTCCGTCATTAGACACTGGACGTCTGCGTCTCCTCCTCCCCTCTAAGAGGACGTTTGGACAGTTTGTCAGTAGGAAAAGCAGATAACTGCGAGTCTCCCCCATGTTTACAATCAACATAATCCCAGAGTCAGGGGTCAGAGGTTGTGGAGGTCAGAGGTCAGAGCCAGGGTCAGGACAGACTGTGGGAAGACGGGGGTGTGGTCGAAGTGGAGTGTCTGAGTGGCAGCACGATAAGAGCTGAGGGGCGGAGCTGAGCAAACACTGGGTCCTTCACTCAAGGGAAAGAGATGATCGTTTGTCGTTTGACCACGACTGAAACAAATATGTATAAAACGTATAAAGTACTTTCCTGTTGTTTGTCAGACGGCAGCACGTCTGCTTCTCATCACACCTTTAAACACAGAGAGTGGTGTTGTGACACATGTATATCTGTGTGTGTGTGTGTGTGTGTGTGTGTGTGTGTGTGTGTGTGTGTGTGTGTGTGTGACAGTCTGAGGGAGGCCCAGGCCGTGCTGCTGAGGAAGACTCTGTTCAGGAGAGGAAGAGGAGACAAGATGGCCGCCCTGCTGATGAAGCACATTGAGAAGGAGAGGAAGAGACTGAACATCATGACCTCCTCTTCAAACTCCTCATCATCTTCATCCTCCTCCTCCTCCTCCTCATCATCAGTGAAAACCAGTGTGAAGAGTTTCCACACCCAGAAGGGCCAGTACACCGTCCACATCTCTGCACCTGCAGGTCAGTTAGACAATAATGATCATTTATAATCAGCTGTTGTCAGTGACTTTATTCATCATAATCATTTATCTAATTATTTTGGCATCTGCATCGGCTCCAAACATCCACATCTGTCGGGCTCTGATCACACACAGAGTAGAAATGAGGAGACATTGGGTTTCACTCATTTTTTATTGTTGATGATTGTTTTCCTCCCTGACCGAACCGCAGTGTGTGTATTCACTGTGTGCAACGTGTGTATCTGGCTGCGTCGGGTCACAGACACCAGAGCAGACGCTCTAATCAGGTTTGGACATGTTAACACAATCTGACAGTTTATTTAACACACATACCACAACACATGGGTCACCATGTTCTATAAGAACCAGTGTGCAGCTCAGAGATAAACTGCACACACTGCTCAGGACTGTCGGACGTGTATTGTTGGAACGTTTTTTTTTTTCATGATTGTGAGTGTGATTTAATGGAGCTGGAATGCCTGGTTTTAGTGTGTGTGTGTGTGTGTGTGTGTGTGTGTGTGTGTGTGTGTGTGTGTGTGTGTGTGTGTGTGTGCGTGTGTGTGTGTGGTGCAGATAAGGTGACTGTTAATACAGACTCATAGTTGAGCCACAATCACTGTGATTAGAACAGTAAACAGTTCCTGTTATTGTCAGTTATGTAGAGAGCTGACTGGAGAACAGTGTAAAGCTGATGTCTTTGGCCTGCGTGTAGACGTGTGCCCTACGCACAGCCCCACGCCGCACCCTGACCTGCACCTCCCCGAACATGTGACTGTGTCGAGGCGACGCAGACCTCAACAGCTTTTAAATTGATTTGAAGGAACGAACATGGACGACGTCTTTCTTTTCTTCGTTGCAGCTCTTTAAGAAAAACTGCTCTTCAACACCTATGAGCTCCAACATGATCCACTTAGTAACACGCTCCACGTTGTTAACAGACGCCAGAGTTTGAAAATAAGTCGACCGGAAACCGGAAGACACTCAACACCGGCATAGAAACTCTACCGCCACTCGTGTTTCGGAGGTGTAATTACAGTACGACTCACACACACCTACACACAACCATGACCGCTCGGCCCCGTGCGCAGGCTGCGTGCGTAACCACAGCGTAGCTTCGACGCAGAAGCGTGAATCTGACTTCAGATTGAGGGATGAATAGAATCTTTGTTGCTGTAGCCAGAAAAAACCTGAAACACCATGATTTCTTTATTTGGTCCATGTCCCATCTGCTAACATGATGGAGGTGGGGTTTATGACCTATACTGCAGCCAGACACCAGGGGGCGATTCAGATGACTTGGCTTCACTTTCAGTCATATCGTCCATCTTTATTTACGCTCTGTGGGAAAACGGACACTTTTTACCTCTGGAACCCGACTGATGGAAACATCGTCCCGCTGAGCTGTGTGTGTCGGCACATGTGACGTGTGACATGTTGAATCAATCATTACATCATCATGTTGTTGTAGTACTGCGCTCATAGTGTTAACACTTTGTTCCACTGCTCATGTTTATTGTTGTTCTGCTTCACTGGCTCAGTGTGTGTGTGTGTGTGTGTGTGTGTGTGTGTGTGTGTGTGTGTGTGTGTGTGAGAGGACATGAGCTCATAGCTGCAGAAACAACGGGTCTCTATTCCAGCAGAGCACCCGGGCCCTCAGCTCTGCAGGGCCTGAGGCGCGGGGCCCCTGAGGGAGCGGCTGCGTTCAGCCTCTGTGTGTCTCTGGCGTGTTATCGTCACGTCTCTTTACTTTGAGGAGCTCAGGAGCTCGGTTCACTTCTTTCACTGCAGTTGTCAAACCCTCAGAGGATTTTCTGTTCATCAGGATCAGAACAAATCCACTGACGGAATCTGCAGAAAGTCACAGAGAATCTTTGTCCTCAGTGTAACAGAGATTCAGGGAATCTCAGCAGGTACATACTGGTCTACAGCAGATCCAGATCAGGACCAACACAGACCGGATAAGAGTTGTGGTCAGGTGCTCATGGAATATTCACCAAACTCCATTTTCCAAAATTTACATGTGTTAGTACTACAGCAGTAGTGTTTTATATGTGTTAGTACTACAGCAGTAGTGTTTTACATGTGTTAGTACTACAGCAGCAGTGTTTTACATGTGTTAGTACTACTGCAGTAGTGTTTTACATGTGTTAGTACTACAGCAGTAGTGTTTTACATGTGTTAGTACTACAGCAGTAGTGTTTTACATGTGTTAGTACTACGCAGTAGTGTTTCATGTGTTATTACTACAGCAGTAGTGTTTCATGTGTTAGTACTGCACAGTGTTTATGTTATGCAGTAGTTTTATGTGTTATAAGCAGTAGTGTTTTACATGTGTTAGTACTACAGCAGTAGTGTTTTACATGTGTTAGTACTACAGCAGTAGTGTTTACATGTTTTAGATCTAAAGCAGTAGTGTTTTACATGTGTTAGTACTACAGCAGTAGTGTTTTACATGTGTTAGTACTACAGCAGTAGTGTTTTACATGTTTTATACTACAGCAGTAGTGTTTTACATGTGTTAGTACTACAGCAGTAGTGTTTTACATGTGTTAGTACTACAGCAGTAGTGTTTTACATGTGTTAGTACTACTGCAGCAGTGTTTTACATGTGTTAGTACTACAGCAGTAGTGTTTTACATGTTTTATATCTACAGCAGTAGTGTTTTACATGTGTTATTACTACAGCAGTAGTGTTTTACATGTGTTAGTACTACAGCAGCAGTGTTTTACATGTGTTAGTACTACAGCAGTAGTGTTTTACATGTTTTAGATCTACAGCAGTAGTGTTTTACATGTGTTAGTACTACAGCAGTAGTGTTTTTGTGTTATACTAAATACATGTGTTAGTACTACAGCAGTAGTGTTTTACAT
>NC_061486.1:901586-914086 GCF_022539355.2 Hippoglossus stenolepis
TGACTCGAAGGGCCAGTAGGGGGCCTCAAAGCATGAAAACAGTCACTCCGGACTTTTTCACTCAGTCCATTCTAACAAATGTGTTATTGAAACGTCTCGTTTCGTACTTCCTCCCCGAATGAGTCATACGGGATCGCACTCTTCTCTCAGCCCCACCCAGCCGGTACCAGTTCAGCCTCCGAACCCACCACCCCGCTCCCCACCACCACCACCGAACGCGACACCAAGCAGACTTGTTGCTGAGCTAAGAACGTTACTGTTCGAGACCAGCGGTTACGCTTTATTTATTCTCACGTGACGTGTCGCTGTGCTCAGTACGGAGTAAAGTCTACGTTACTCCGTACTGTAACTCGGGACGTTACTCCTACATTGGCCGACTGTCCTGCTAAAACTTGAACAGACATGAGGACGGTGTAACTTTCCGTTCAGAAACATCCTGTTGTAACCGACGGTAAATACGTGGCTGGTTTTCTATAGCTGCAAACATCACGTGACTTTCAGCTGTGTTTACAGCCAATCAGAGGAGGGGCTCAAGAGGCAGGTCTGCAGCTAAATCCCAGAAAGGTGTAAAATCTGGGGCCTTTAACCCGACATCTGAAGCTCTCACTCTTTTCATTCTTTCCATGATGAGCTCCATCCGACTCCTTTTCCTCTGTCTTGTCTTCTCCATCGTTTCTGTTCTCTCCACCTCTTTCTCTTCCAAAATCAGAAAAATGACTAAAACCATTTAAAGAAAAGCAGCAAATCGTCACAGTTGAGAAACTGGATCACTGAAAAGTTTTGTTTACATGAGAAAAAACTTGAAGGTTTAGTATAAGTTGATCTATAATGTAAAATGTATGATGTAAAATCTTAATTTATAAAGTAACTGTAGCTGTGATTACCAGTTTTTTCTTTAGATTAAGTTCTGAGAATAAAACTCCTTCTCAGTCTTAGTCTCATTTAACGTAAACTCTTACAATACTCTTATAATTTTTTAGATAACAGAAGATTTGTTTGCTAAAATCTAAAATCATGAATTAAAGTCATGATTGACAGCTGGGATTGACTCATGATGTGTCGAGTGGGTGTAAGGGCGGGACCTTGATACCACGGCTCTACTCCACGACCTCACAGACTCTGACTCCAAATCATGACATCACCTTAAGATGGCCGCCTTCGTATCTGAGATATTTTGGCTTCATTTCCGGAGAAAGAGGCGACATGTTGTTGTCTTTATTTCCCGTCGATATCAAACACGTCCAGAACGACTCTGAATAAAGATCAGATCTAAAACAACGACAGCTCTCACAGCTGCTGACACATTCACAGTTTATCTCAGTTTATGAGGCTGTGCACTGTTAAAGCCTGACTCATAAAATCCAAGTCTGAAACACTGTGTAGATCCGCAACACTTCCAATAGACACACATCAGCGTTACACACCACACGGTGAATAATAATCACAGCATGTGTGTATAGTGTTAACAACAGAGAGAGTTGAGAAGAACCTGGTTTTAAAGCTGCAGGTTTCCTTCCTGCTGCAGAGACGTGGAATCGGCTCATTAGCTGAAATCTGGGTAACAATACACTGACTTCCTGTGGAACGAGCTCTAACAGGAAGTAGGAAGTGGCTGGCTGGTTCTGTTGGCGCCCGGTCCACTTTCACCTCCATCCCAACAGGGCGGCAGCTTTGTTTTTCATCCACACGTCACCTGGACTCACACAAGACCCAGTGTCTGCAGAGCGACTGTAAACATGATGGATGTGTGTTAGTGTTGGCCTGTGTGTGTGTGTGTGTGTGTGTGTGTGTGTGTGTGTGTGTGTGTGTGTGTGTGTGTGTGTGTGTGTGTGTGTGTGTGTGGAGGAGGCGGGGTTAATGACCTGCAGCCAGCCACCATCAAGGTGCTTTGGCTTCACTTTTAGTTGCCGTCATGTTTTACATCTTTATTTAGTGAAGACGCTGCAACAAATTGAAAATCCAACCCGATGTTATGTTGAGGCCCCCCTGCATGTCGGGGCCCCCCTGCATGTCGGGGCCCCCCTGCATGTCGGGGCCCCCCTGCATGTCGGGGCCCCCCTGCCCTCGCACTCCTCACAGTTGTTTCTCGAACCTTGATCCCAGTTGTCGTTGTGCTAACAGCTAATAAAGATCTAAATGTGTTTTTGTCTTGTCTCCTGCAGTCCTCTGTCCTCTGCTCTGTAAGAACGGCGGCGTCTGTCTTCAGAAGGACCGCTGCCTCTGCCCCTCGAACTTCGTCGGAAAGTTCTGCCAGATCCCTGTCGCCTCCACCTCCGCCGCCGCGGCTGCTGCAGCCTCGCCGTCCTCCACCAATGAGATCGTCAAGCCTGCGCTCCTCTCTGCCACCACAGCCAATCAGGAGCTGACCCAGTCGGAGTTCCTTGTTCCGCTGGGACAGAACCAGGAAGCAGCGAGGGCCGGAGGTGAGTCTCTCCAGACGGAGTCAATCCAATCACATCACAACAAGCTCCCAAAGCACTTTACATGTTAAGGTTGAGACCTTTTATGTGTGTGTGTGTGTGTGTGTGTGTGTGTGTGTGTGTGTGTGTGTGTGTGTGTGTGTGTGTGTGTGTGTGTGTGTGTGTGTGTGTGTGTGTGCAGCTCCGGCTCTGTCCATGGTGAAGGTCAGAGTGCAGCATCCCCCTGAGGCCAGTGTGAAGATCCACCAGGTGCTGAAGGTGAGGAACAGTGAGGAACAGTGAGGAACAGTGAGGAACAGTGTTCAGATGCAGCCTCTGCAGTCCCATTCAATTCAGTCAAAGCACCAAAGTCAGATCTAACTTTCTAAATGTTCATGGTTATTTTCTTCAAGATCCATGAATCATTCTGTGGGAAATGAGTGAAAATAAAAAATAAGACAATTTCACAATTTTTAAGAAAGTGAAAAGAAAATGCTCCATCTTCTCCAGATGTTGAGTTCTGACACGAACTGCGTCCTTCCACCAACTTTCATGATCCTCTGTTCAGCAGTTTGGAAATAATCCTGACAACTAAGAAACGAACAAATGAAAGCAGACGGAAATTATAAAGAATCACTTTCTGTCAAAGGCAATAATAAAAAATCGGTCAATAATTATTATTTATTGAGTTATCATGAATGAAATGTTTTGATGATGACGCGATATTTGTTTGACATGACTGAAGTGTTTGTCTCCTCACGCCAGGTGTCTGGGTTCAGCCCCACCCTGCGGACGCTCTCCTCGCCCTCCTCGGGCTCGGCGGGGGCTCCGGCTCCTCCCGGTGTGGGCGTTCAGGCTCAGACGGTGCGAGGCGACGGCACGTACACCGAGCACTCCGGCTTCAGATACTGCTTCAGAGAGGTGAAGGACGGACAGGTGAGAGGCAGCGGGGCGGAGTCACCAGGAACGGATTTGAACTGCGTTTATTTAGTGATGCGTATCAACACTCACTGACGGCGTTGACCTGTGACAACCTGTCAAACGGCTTCTTCTGCTGATGACGTCCGGCGCTTCCAACGCCACCGAGTCACCGGGTTGAACGGTTGGAACGTTGAACCACAAGAGAAACGCACACGAAGGAAGCAGATCTTAAATTAATCATCAACCTTTATTCAAAACTGATTATAACTTTAACTCTGACGGGAAATAACAAGTAGATCTGTTGAAATGTAATGGATCATTAGTCACAGACTGGGAACCAGTGTTTCCCTCTTCAGGATGTCAGTGTTGAACTGAAAGCACCTGATTGGTTGTCTGCTTCCTGGTTCGGTGAATGAAAACAACTTCAAATATTCATGAATCAAACTGACGTTGTTTAAAGACGAGTTTTCAGATTGGAGAGTTCCTGTTTGTCACATTATCTCTGTGGCTGCGTGTTCACACCTCTCGGAGGGAAAATCCATTTTTCATGCTCATAATAAAACGCAGCTTGTGTTTCAAACAGTAGCTGCTGTGACTCTGAAAGTACAACCGCTGACAAACGTCTGGACCGACACTCTGCGGGTCCTCAGCTCGACCTTTGACCTCAGACCTTTTCATTTCTCTTGTCCAAACCTCTCATACACCTGTCGTCAGCTGATCATCTGAAACTAAATCTACTCCTCCGATTAAACCTGTTCTTAATATAATGTGTGTTCAGTACATGGACATGAAGAGTGTGTGTGTGTGTGTCTGTGTGTGTGTGTGTGTGTGTGTGTGTGTGTGTGTGTGTAGTGCAGCTCTCCTCTGCCTGGACTGAGGAGCAGGGACATGTGCTGCCGAGGGATCGGGAAGGGGTGGGGCATCACCGACTGTGTCCTCTGTCCTGATACAGGTACACACACACACACACACACACACACACACACACACACACACACACACACACACACACACACACACCTTGACCACAGACTGTCTAAATATAGTCAACATGAAAGTGAAGCCAGAACATCTGGAATCCCCCCTGGTGGCTGGTTGCAGTATAGGTCATAAACCCTCCTCCTCCACGTTAGCAGACGGGACCAAACTAAAACATCCAAGTTAGACATTAAATAAATGTTTGTCAAAGATGTTTCTGTCGTTTCAGCTCGTTCTTATCTCACTGATGTTTGTTCAAGTGTTTCTGATCAGTTTGGTTTTTATACCACGGCTCCAGTGGACGGAGGTGTCCATCTGAGCACAGGATGACTGGGTTTGGTCTGACAGTTGGTTCAGAGGGATATACACTCTGGTGTGTGTGTGTGTGTGTGTGTGTGTGTGTGTGTGACATTAAGCTACACGTCTCTCTGAGCAGCATCAGAGTTCTGACTCTCTTCTCCAAAAATATCTCCATTATACAGATTTTACCAAAAATAAGTACAGCCAACACACAGACACACACACATACACACACACACACACACACACACACACACACACACACACACACACACCACTCACTGTTTTCTTCTCTCTTTCTCTCTGTGAAAATCTGAAACTTTATGACTGAAATATTTTGGAAATTCTCCACTAGAGGCTGCTTATATAACTATCTGACAGTATCACACACACACACACACACACACACACACACACACACACACACACACACACACACACACACACACACACACTCAGTAATGGTGCCTTCATGTTTGTGTAGAAAACTGACTAACAGTTCAGGAATGCAGCTCAGTAGGACTAAAGGCCTTTAACACACACACACACACACACACACACAACACACACACACACACACACACATCTGCCCATGTGTAGAGACACAAGTTGTGAGCTCACTTGCTGGCGTCTGACCTCACATCAGTCTGTCAAATCAGAAAGGATGAGGGAATAAACCTTTAAAACCACACTCATCACACACACACACACACACACACACACACACACACACACACACACACACACCTTAAACTCTGTGAATACATTTTTCTCCTCTCCTTCTTATTTAGTTGAATCCTTTTGATTCTAAATGTTTTCTGTGTAGTTTAATTCTCGTCATGAATCCTCAGGTCAAAGCAACAGCAGCTGTCCGTCTGGTTTTGAGCGATCCAATGGAACGCAGTGTGTCGGTGAGTTTAACACACACACACACACACACACACACACACACACACACACACACACACACACACACACACACACACACACACAGGGATGGTAGGTCAGAGGTTACAGACCTGTCTCCCTCTAACAGCATGCGGGAGTGCCCTTGAGCCAAACATCGAGGATTTGTATCAGTTCTCGTACTTCAACACGCACACTTTATATTGTTTGCGTTGCCATGGTAACATGCAGTGCACCCTGAGCACCAGGATGTTTCACTCTAAACTTTGGTGAAGTCTCGAGCTCTCTCGCCGGTAATGGTCGCCATCTTGACCACGAAGCGTAAGAGGAGCTGACGTATTTTCAAACTTGTGAAAATGGCGTCCGGTCGTCAACACGATGTTCATTGAGTAAATTATGATCCATCTTCAATAATAAGTGCTCGTGATCCCGCTGTGTACACAGAGTCGTACTGTAGACTAACTGAAGTGTCTGATTTCAGACTCTTCCACACGGAAACATTTGAAACTGTTCTACATGTTCTTACACCCTTTGCTGTTGTTCGTGTGTGTGTGTGTGTGTGTGTGTGTGTGTGTGTGTGTGTGTGTGTGTGTGTGTGTGTGTGTGTTTTAATGTGTATTGTGTGTAAATGTGTGTGTGTAGATGTGAATGAGTGCCTCCAGCCTGGGCTGTGTGAGAACGGGATCTGTGTGAACACCAGGGGGAGCTATAGCTGTGTGTGTAGGGTGGGGTTCATCCTCGACGCCACACATGGAATCTGCATTTGTAAGTAACACACGCACACACTCACACACTCGCTGTTGCACCCTGAGAATGAAATCAGGAATAACGCAGACTCCAGATCAGAACTTGTTGAATCCATCTGAGTGTTTCTGAAATCTGGACAAAAAGAATCCGCACATTGTTTGGTTCTATCAATTTAAATTTCGTTAATTCCAGTTTTCATTTTTTAAAGTGCGGTGTTTAAATCGGCTCCAGTTCTCCTCAGTCTGTTCGTGAACTGTGATGACGTCAGTGGACGTGACAGTTTTCTGTGCTTCGTACAACACCCTCCGATAATGACGTATCCTCGACCTCGAGGTTTGCTGGACCGCACCATGTATCCAGAATCCTGAACAGTTCAAGAACCAGAGCGGAAACAACATTATTCATTATTATTATACTGTCACTTTTCCCCAAAATCAAGTTCGGACAAATTTGACATGACGCACAATTTGTTCGTCCCCGTACGAGTTCAGGTTGAGAACGTGTTGCTCGTCATCACTCGACAAACAGCTCGGTCTTTGTTCCTACTCTCCTCCCTCTCAGGTGCTCTGGTGTCGGGATCGTTTCTCAGGACGACTTTACTTGCTAGCGTCCTCATTTTTATAGAAAAACCACGTAACCTTATTAAGTTTACTGACAGGTCAAGAGGACATTTGGCTCAGAAGGTGAGCTGACAGTGAGCGCCCCCTGCTGGATCATGAGGCAAACTACTTCATAGTTTTTTTTAACTAAACAGGGCATTACAGTTTGAACATGAATCCCCCCGTGTTCTCATTAATGTCTGAATTTGGAATAAAAAGTGACTATTTTCCATCACGTAACTCATCAGGCCGTCGTCTTCTCAAGTTCCTTCATGTTGGACCTGCTCAGTCGACACTGACGTCTCTCAGGCCGGCTGCTGAATAAAGAGCTGGACTGTCCCGTTAACTCTGAGAAAACCCAGCAGAAGTTCACGTTCCTCTGAATCCGCCGACCAAAGGACGTCTTTGTTGTGTGAAAGTCAGCAGATGTTGTTTCGTCAGTGGATTCTTTGTCCTCGTCAAAGTCAGCAGGACGTTTTGTTCTGAGAAACTTCAGTGGAGGTCGGTGCTCAGATGGTTTTTGTGAAGTCTGACTGGTGATCTGCTTATTCTGACCGGCATCCACGGAGGAGGAGGCTGCAGGATGCTGGTCCGCCTGGTAACCAATGACAACGCTGTAATTAATCAAAGCTTGACGCTGGTTTGACGGGTCTGACTCATGTCTCGTCTGTGTGGACGGGTGTGTTGTATGTGTGTGTGTGTGGTGTTCAGGTGTGTGTCTGTGTCGCCTGCAGACTGAAATCCTCTGTGTTTTTCTCCCAGACTCAACATTTATATACGACTTAAATTTTGTGCTGCACAAAAACCAACGTGTTCAGTGGTGATGTCAGACTCACAACTATAAAAATAGTTTAAACAAACATTGTACTGTATATTAAGTTTGTTCAACTGTACGCGTATGATTTCATATTTATGCAAACGATTTGCGGTAAACATTCCTGGATCCGCCCCCTGATCCTACCACTGAGCATAACAGTGAACGCCCACTTTTAGAATCGTTCATTTTCTCCTTTGACCTTTTAGAAAATCCTCATCAGAAGAGTTTTAGTGCTGGAACCAGAAATCACTTGATTCAGAGCAGAACTATATTAGAAAAGGAAAAAGACTGTGGACATGATTCTTATTAGGGTGAAGAAACTACACATCCCATAAACCATTGTGAACTTGCCCACTACTTCTTCATGAATTTAGTTTATTTTACATTTGTGTTTTGTGTGTTTGTATATTGTGTTTCATGTAGTGTGTAGTGTTGTAACCTAGTGTAGAAACGTTGAATTATCCAATTGTAGCGGATATGATTTTCGCGGTTGTGTTAAACGTTTCCATGGTAACAGTGAGCTCCACCAACCAGAGACGTCGCTCTAACCCCTGAGGACTTGTAGTGAAACACATTGTGTTATTCTTTAAACAGTTGATATCATATAGATGTGGCTTCTACAACAGAATATAACATTGTTTCACAAGCTCGTAGTCTGTGCTGAGTCCACCTTGGATGGTTCAAATCTCTTTCAGAGCTTTTCAGGAACCAAAGTGATGAGCTCTGTTTAATGAGTTCTTCTCTGACTCATAACCTCCCACCAAGTGTCATGGTAATCCATCCTGTAGTTTCTGTGTAATCCTGCTGACAAACAGACTGCGGTGAAAACACAACCTCCCTCGCGGAGTTAATAAAGTAAGTAGATTTACTTTTATATCTTGTAAGTAGCATCAGTACAAACCAGTTAATAAAACCACATGTATGTTGTGTCTGGATCAACGTCTGTGATATAACACACACTCTTCATCTTCTCTGTGACGTCTGAGCTTTGCTGAGCTTGATTTGTGTCTCGACTCCAGGTCGTCCTGCTTGAATGGACCTGAGAACAGCATGACGCTGCATGGTGCGCCCTGCTGACGGCTCCGTGTCCGTTTGGTCTCCGAGCTCCGGGGTGTCTCTGTGTGACCCTGTGTCCCTCTGTGTGTGTCCTCTCCAGCCCAGAGTGTGATATCGGAGGAGAAGGGTCAGTGTTTCCGGGTCCTGGGCTCGGGTCAGGGTCCGTCCTCCTGCTCCCTGCCCATCCTCAGGAACATCACCAAACAGATCTGCTGCTGCAGCCGAGTCGGCAAAGCCTGGGGTCACGACTGCCAGAGATGTCCCTACTTTGGTTCAGGTTGGTTTCCACATTAAATGTCTCAGATTAGATGAAATGTGGTTCTGACATTTAAGTCCTTTTCAGGAGGAAGTGTAATTCCTTTGCTGATCCATCAGTTCCCCTGTTCCCATTGGTTGTGGGACTCCGCCAGGGGGACCGTTTGTCAAGGTGCAGCCGTGGTGAGAAGAACATTCGGCTTCGGGACCTCAGAGTTGCTTCCCTGCAACGATGTGGTTCTGTTGGCTCCATCAGGCCCCGCCCCCCAGTGTGCACTGGGGCGGTTCTAATCGAGACTCAGCACCGCTCCGAGAAGAATGCAACAAGAATGTAGAACTCAACATGTAGAATCAATTACAAGCGTTACTGCCCTGTTGTCTTTGCTCACAGCTGCTGTTCAGTTCATTTCAGTGTCTCACATGATGCAGCTGTTTACATGTGGAGGAGACCAGATGTTATTTAAATAACCTGTTTTCACACAGTGTATGTGAGTGGTCACGTCGTAAGTACTTTCAGGTGTGTTGGTGTGGACATGGATTAAAACTGATGTGGAGCCAAAACGCCTGTGTGTACTGAGATGCCTTAAAAGCCCGGACGCCTTGCAGGGATGAGCAGGCTTTTAATGTGAAAACCAGCAGGAAGTGTTGGATTGATTCTCTTTGTCAACTGTTTGTACATGAACTGAGACTGAGCCTCCTCACTCGTCCCTCTGTCTCCTCCTCAGTGGCCTTTAAGGAGATCTGTCCAGCCGGTCCTGGTTATCACTACTCAGCTTCAGTCCTTCAGTTCAACCAGAGAGTCAACGAGCAGCTGGGGGGCCGAGGGGCCACACTGGTAACCCACAGCAACCAGGACACCCAGGGTAGCTGCAGTCGACCATCCTGAGACACACTGTACATTCATTACATCGACACGTGTGACACGTTTCATCCTTCAACAGCTCCTGATTCTGGATCCAGCAGTGGTGGAGCCTCCAGGCAGAAACCCTCTGGTGGAGAGAGTACTTCACTGAGCTCTGGATCAGCTGGTACCAGCGGCACTCAGACCAGACCCGTTCCACCTCCGACTCCCCGGCATCCATCTCAGCCTCAGACCCGCCCGGCCACCAGCTCTCCCTCCACCAGGACGGTACAGTCCAGCAGCACCGGCACCTCGACCCCCCGGGACAAACCCCAGACTCCAGGCAGAGCTGGGACCCAACAGGTCCGACCTGGGTTTGCTCCGTCACATCCAAGACCACAGCCCCCGTCCACTGGGAGTCACGGTAACAGAAGCTCCGAGAGAAGAGCTGTGTTAGAGTACAGTGCTGTGTACATGACCTGTGTATGAAATGTTGTGGTTTCTGCTCTCAGCCGGAGGTCGTTCCTCCTCTGTGTCTCGACCCGACCACACTCAAGCAAGAGGGGACTCGCTCCCTGCTCCTGCCCAGCCACAGAACCCCGAGCGTGGGTCCAGACCCCACGAAGAGCTGCCCCCTCTGGAGAACAGGCCAGCTGTCAGCCCCACAACCAGGCCCAGCAGAGTCCAGAGTGAGTACCAGACCCAGAAGGGTCCAGAGTGAGTACCAGACCCAGAAGGGTCCAGAGTGAGATCCTGACCCAGAAGGGTCCAGAGTGAGTACCAGACCCAGAAGGGTCCAGAGTGAGTACCAGACCCGAACCACAGCTTGAGCAGAGAGGACGAGTGTTCATGTGTTCGACAGGAGTCTGCAGATGTGACAGGAAATGAGAGGGCGACCACGACCCCTGAGTGTATTCTATTATTGATTTTGCACATAGAAGAATTTTGATCAGTGTGTTATGATTATAGAGATGTACACACACACACACACACACACACACACACACACACACACAGTTATGATGATGCATTTGGTATCTTAAATAGTCTAACTAATTATAATCCCAAAGCTCTTTGATATTATATTGATGTTTTTACGTGTGTGTGTCTGCAGCAGTGCGAGGTGTGTGTGAGACCAGGCCGGGTGTATGTGGGCGTGGCCTCTGTGTGGATCAGCCAAGTGGGAAACACACTTGTGTGTGTGATCAGGGATACCAACCCAACACTCAGCGCACGTACTGCCAAGGTGACACACACACACACACACACACACACACACATAAATCATCATCACATAAATCATTTTGTGCGTCTCTTCTCTGTGTTGCACAAATCATTTTTATATAAATGATATATATATATATATACATATATCATATATATCATTTGTCCATTTCTCTATTAATCAGTGATACATCAGAGAAACATTATTAGTAAAATGTGTGTGTGTGTGTAGATGTGAATGAGTGTGTGCAGTCTCCAGGAGTGTGTTTGGTGGGAGAGTGTGTGAACACCATGGGAAGCTACAGGTGTGTGTGTCCGTCTGGATACCGGAGTAGTGGCGAGCAGACCAGTTGTCAAGGTAATGGCGACTTCCTGTTGTTGTTGGTACTGAGGTTAACGTCAGTACCTCAGTGACCTCAGTGACCTCAGCCGCTCGCTCTCTGTCGTCCACAGACATGGACGAGTGCCAGCTGAACCCCTGCAGGAACGGTCGCTGTGACAACACGCCGGGCAGCTACAGGTGTGTCTGTCGCCTTGGTTACAGGCTCACAGGCAACACCTGCACAGGTAAAGATCGGCTGTAGCACCAAGAGCCTGATAAGATCGGACACGTGTGCATATCACATGAAACAGAAGAAACGTGTGTGTGTTTCAGATGTGGATGAGTGTGCCGACCCTCTACAGTGTCCTGGTCAGGAGTGCATCAACAGTCAGGGTTCGTATCGCTGTGCGTCGTGTCAGCCTGGATATGGACTGATCAACCAACTCTGCACAGGTAACACACACACACACACACACACACACACACACACACACACACACACACACACACACACACACACACACACACACACACACACACACACACACACATTTTCTGTGTTTTGGGATTTTTTGACCAATCAGAGCCCGAGTGTTTACACAAATTTTATTGTAAATAAAAAAAAAAAAGCCAAAGCAGGAGGCCGTCACAATGTGAAAACTACAGACCTGATGGTCAGAGGTCAGAGGTCACCCAGCTTCAACTCTGGGAAAAAGACCAAGACAAATGAAGGACCCATATCTCCACCTACAACTACAATAATAACTCACAGTTACATCACAGTTAAAATCCACTCTTCTTGAAGTGCATCTATTCTTTCTGAGAATCGTGTCGTGACCTCTCAGGGTCGCTCGGCTCCTGCTTCACGTGCCACTGATTCTTGCTGATAAATCCAAACCTCTCCGGTCTGTCGTCCCCAGACATCGACGAGTGTCGTCGGACTCCCTGCTCCAACGCTCGCTGTGAAAACACACCGGGGAGCTACCGCTGTGTCTGTCGCCATGGTTACAAGCTCCAGAACAACACCTGTACAGGTAAAGAGGGAATGTTTGTATCGTGGAGGAGAAGTGAGACATTAACACTGTTCACTGAACGTGCAGCTACAGTCTGTTAGCTTAGCATAACGACTGGTGTG
>NC_061486.1:916586-944086 GCF_022539355.2 Hippoglossus stenolepis
CACCGCAGACGGACAATCCTGCGTCGGTACGTCACAGCCACAACCTACAGAGACAGGAGGACGTCCTCATTAAGAGAAATGAATGACAGCGTTCACACAGTTGTTGCTCTTGTTGACGCGTTTTTCTCATCTTCCTCCGTCCTCGTCTCTCAGATGAAGACGAGTGTGTGTCTCTGGCCGGTGTGTGTGGTTCGGCTCGCTGTGAGAACGTGGAGGGATCCTTCATGTGTGAATGTGACCACGGAGAGTTTGACATGACGATGAGAAAGTGTGTCAGCACCGTACGACCAGGTACACACACACACACACACACACACACACACACACACACACACACACACACACACACACACACACACAGTACGTTTGGTATCTTACCCCTCCTAATTAATATATAAATTAAATGTGAGGTTTATTTAGTATTAGTTAGTCTCCAACAGGACCCCGCCCCTCAACTTGAACAGAGAACAAACGTCTCATTTAAGAAACGTGTCCAGAGCCGAGGATCCAGAATAAGACGGATCTCGCTGATACGTTGAAACGAGTCGTATTTAATGAAATGTTTGTTCTTCCTCTCGAGGTTGTAACAACTTCTTCTTTCTTCTCCTGCAGCCGAGATCGTCCCCAGCTACCCCTCCTCCTCTTCCTCCTCTTCCTCCTCTTTCTTCCCCTCCTCTTCCTCTCATGTCAGTGCGGTGGAGTTGGACCCTGTGCCGCCCCCGCTGCCCGCCGCCCGTCCTGGCGAGCTGAGGGAGTGCTACTACAACCTGGCGGAGCGTGGGACCTGCAGCCTGCTGGCCACCAACACCAGCCAGCAGGAGTGCTGCTGCACGGTGGGCGAGGGCTGGGGGCTGGGCTGCCAGTACCACCCCTGCCCCCCCGCCGACACAGGTGAGACACACAGGAAGTTGATCTGGGCCGCGTGACAAACGTTGTTTATGGGATGAATCAGGACAAAGTCACAGATCTCATGTGAGGACAGAGGCTCTGCTGGATTTAATAAGATCTGACTTCATTTAGTCACATTAGTTCAAACGGACATTTTGATCTGACAGTAGAACACAAAGATCTGGCTCCACCTACAGGTCGTAACAACTTCCAAGAATCCAAGGCACCAATCAGAGCCAAGGGGAGTGGCTAACGCCTCTTCTGTTGCTGTGGTTACATCACAGCTGTTTCCTCTGATGTCAACACGTCACTTTAACACTTTTGTTTCTGTGCAGCCGACTTCCTGTCTCTGTGTCCCAGTGGGAGGGGCTATGTCACCACTGGACCAGGAGCCTTCAGCTACAGAGGTCACACACACACACACACACACAGACACACACACACACACACACACACACACACACACACACACACACACACACACACACACACACACACACACACACACTTGTTGTCAAGTTGTCTGAGCTCACAGCTGCAGTAACCATAACAACCATTGACCTGATGTGAACATTGTTCTCCAGATGTGGACGAGTGTAAACGTTTCCACCCTGAGGTGTGTAAGAACGGAGTGTGTGTCAACAACATCCCTGGATACAACTGCTACTGCTCCAGTGGATATGTTTACAACAGCACGCTGCTGGAGTGTGCACACACACACACACACACACACACACACGCCCACGATAACGCACACGCACACAAACAACAAGCTGAACTGTGTTTGTGTGTCTCAGATCACGATGAGTGTGAGGAGGAGAGTTGTGTTGGAGGAGTGTGTGTGAACACGGTGGGATCATATTACTGCAGCTGCCCGCCGCCTCTGGTGCTCGATGACACGCAGCGAAACTGTGTCAACTCCTCCCACCTCACTGTGGGTAAGACTCCATCCCTCCATCCTCTCCTCCCTTTCTATCCTTTCATTTAACTTCTATTCTTCTTCCTCTCCTTCTGTCTGAACCTCGGACAGGTTCTGCTCTCAGGTGTCGCCACCTCCTGTTCATACCTGTATCTTCACTCGTTCATTGAGCTTCCAGACACAGTGTTTCTCTCTCTCTCTCTCTCTCTCTCTCTCTCTCTCTCTCTCTCTCTCTCTCTCTCTCTCTCTCTCTCTCCTCCAGATGAGAACCTGTCTGTGTGCTGGCAGCAAGTCTCTGCAGACCTCATGTGTCAGAGCCCCCTGCTGGGCGCTCAGGTCACCTTCACCGACTGCTGCTGTCTGTACGGGCAGGGCTGGGGGATGGAGTGCGCCCTCTGTCCCTCCACCGACTCCGGTAAAACATCCAAATAAACTCACTCTGTGGTCTCACGCACCACACAACTGTACAGAGGTGATTAAAGCTGCAGTTAGTGATGTATGACCAGCAGAGGGCAGAGGTGATTCAAAAAGTAAATCAGTGCAGCTTTAATGATGTCACTGACCTGTCGACATAGACTGTAAATAAAGATGCAGAAGTCAGAATGAAGTCAAAGCGTCTTGATCGCCCCCTGGTGTCTGGCTGCAGTATAGGTCATATCTACAGTCTGTGTTTGGAGCTGATAACAACCTCTGACTCCTGCAGAGACTCCTCCACACAGTGAAAGTTGAGATGAGTGTCGATGAGTAAACTTCCTTCTCTCTGCAGACGACAACGCCTTTCTCTGCAGTTCCTTCCTTCCTCCTCATTTTCCAAGTTTTCCCGGTTCGAGCGGATCAGAAACAGGAGTGAGACGAGGAGTCGGACAAGGAGGAGCAAGTGGTACGAACATTCATTTAATAAAATTAGTTTTTATCATTATCAATTCTTTTTACTTTTTTCTTTTATTTAGGTTAGTTTTTCTTCCTTTATTCTTCCATTTTCATTCCAGTTATTTACAGTTATATTTGATTTAGTTAATTTGATGTGTTTTCATTCTCCTCCTCCTCAGCTCCTCATTTTCCTCCTTACGCTCCTGAGTCCTTCCCTCCAGCTGTGGTTCCTGGCCGAGACTTCAGTCGTCCTGACTATGACGATTACTCTCCAGCAGGGGGCAGCAGGCCAGGCTTCAGGACTCCTGCGTCCTTCAGTCTCCCGGACACAGCCTATCGCAGACCTGAGTACGGGTGAGTGGACAAGGATAATAAGTATATAACAGTAAAAATTAAATAAAGATCCTCTGTGAGTAAATAAAGTAACTCGATAAAAAGACAAAGTCTCAAAAACAACTTCAACCAAGCCCCTTAAAACTTTCTTTACATGTTTAACTCTGCACATTTAACCAAATGCACATCTGGAGCTTTGACTCTCGTTCTAAACAGATGTTGAAAACATATAAGAGCATCATCATCGTCCTGCTGTTAAACCATCTGACCTCTGCAGTGTTTACGTTGGTATTTTTACTTCCTGCGATGTCATTTCCTGGAGAATCTTCAAACGCTTCATGTCTCTAAAATCTGTACGAGCTCAGCTAAAAGCTTCTGGGAGTTAATAAACCATAATGGATGTGAAAGCAGTGAAACTGTTAGAAATTAAATAAATACAAAGACAAACATCCAAGTGTCTCTGTAGTTTCATTTTTCTTTTTGTCACTAAATCTAAACTGAATTAAACTCAGATTAAACTCAGATTAAACCTTGTCTGAGGTTTCAGCTGATGTGTTTGTTTTCTGTTAACACTTGTGTCCGTGTCTCTCAGAACTGGTTTCTACTCTGAAGGAGACTACACCTCCCCTGACGGGCCCCCCCCCAGGCCTCCATCCTTCCGCCTCCTCCCGGACCCCCGGGCTGAGACGGCGTTCGGCGCCCGGCCTCCTCCTCCGTCCCAGCCGGACGGCCCTCCTCTCAGCCTCGCTCCGTTGCCCGGGGGTCACTACCCCGACCAGGAGGAGGAGGAGGAGGAGGAGGAGACTTGGAGGCCGGGGCCGCCGTTCCCACCCTTTACTGAGCAGAGAGGAGGAGGAGGAGGAGGAGATAGAGTAAGAGGGGGAGGAGGAGGAGGAGGAGGAGCACTGAGGAGGGTGTATGAAAGTGAGATTTTCCTAAATGATTTACACAAAAAACAGATTTTTTTCAAATAGAAAAGTTTGATGGAGGAGAAGAGTCCTCTCTCCCTCATCTCACGTCCATCTTGTCTTCCAGGGCGTTACGAGTCGTACGCCGGCCTGAGCGCAGCAGAGGATTGTGGGATATTGCACGGCTGTGAGAACGGCAGGTGTATTCGCGTGGCGGAGGGTTACACCTGTGACTGCTACCAAGGATACGAACTGGACATGACCTCCATGACCTGCATAGGTACGAAGAGCCGGCTGCTCCGAGGAGGAGGAAGTTGGTCCTGAACAACTAAACGATTTTCTTTCACTTTCAGCAGTGAAAACGTTTAACAATCTGAGAAACACTTTGAAATAAAGCTCGTAATTTATGTCTAGTTTAGTTGCATGAGACACGAACCGATTAAATCCTGACTTCAACTGGAATGAAGGTGAAGAGGAAAGAAAAACATGAGGAACAAATGAAATGAAAGAAAAAACCCTTTCACCCTGACAGAGAACTTTGTGACGCCCACAAACATCCGGCTTGTGTCGTCAGTGTGAAAGGAAACAATCAGTGTTATTTCTACATTTATCTTCTCCAATCACAGACTCTAGATTAATCCAGCGTTTCATAACCTCGGAGCTCCGCCCTCGGAATGACGTCACACCCGTCTGACCCTGTTTCCTGGTCGACCACCTTCTCTTAGCGTGCGATTCAAGTACTTTTAGTTTCCAGTTTGTAAAGTGACATGTTATATAACAGCCTGCACGCTGATCTGTATGTGTGTTTATGTATAAATACACGTGTATGTATATGAATCAGGACGTTTTAGGCCTCAGGATATTAAAGTTTTCCAGTTTTTTACAGCTGTGACACATTTATAATAATTTCTCTTTGTATCTTATCATTATTTAATGTGAATGTTTGTGTTTGCAGATGTAAACGAGTGTGAGGACGGCGTCAGCGTCGAGTTCCCGTGTGTGAACGCTCGCTGTGTCAACACCAGCGGCTCGTTTCGCTGCGTCTGCAGGAGAGGCTACGTCATGTCCCGCAGACCCAACCACTGCGTGGCCGCGTAGACGCCGTCGCACCGGACCCGACCAGGACCCACCTGGGACTGGACACCGTGACAGACTGGGTCGGACTACAGGAGACTAAACTGGTCTGGGTTTTACTTCAGGACCAGATTTGACAAACTATACTCAACCAGGATAAAACATACTGGACTTTAAAACTGTAGATTGCACTAAACTAGGCCGAGCTGAACTGGGCCGGGTCAGACTTTATATTAAGAGTCATTTTATTCATCAGTTTCTGTCCGGCCTGGTTTATTTGAACCAGAAACTGAAACCAGGCTTTTAGACCAAACCAGGCTAACTCTAGTTAGCCTCGCAGTACAAACCAGGCTAACTCTAATTAGCCTCGCAGTACAAACCAGGCTAACTCTAATTAGCCTCACAATACAAACCAGGCTAACTCTAATTAGCCTCGCAGTACCAACCAGGCTAACTAATTAGCCTCGCAGTACCAACCAGGCTAACTAGTTAGCCTCGCACTACCAACCAGGCTACACCAGGTCACACATGTTCCTGACGACGACGACACATCAGGACGCTTGTTGTTTTTTAAAGGTCTGAAGAAAAGACGTGCAGAGTTGTGAAGTAGAGGAAGAAACAGTCTAAGTTTGATTGTTAATGTTATTGTTGTACTTTTTACGTTTTAACTCAGAAAACAGAAGGAAAGAAGTTTTCAGGTCAAACAAACCCAAGATATTCACTTCACACGTGTGAAATGTCTAATTCACCTGGACATTTCATTTCAGAATGTTTTAAAACATAAAGACACATTTTCTGATATTTTCATAAAAGCAAAGATTTGAAACGAGTTCATGTTAAACAGTTTTTTCTGTGAACTCCGAGTCGACATGTGACTCGGAGCCTCGAGCCCGTAAAGATTCAATCTTCACATCAGAGGCTGAAAACAGATGGATAATCAGAGCGGTGACATCATCAGCTCTAATCGTTACAGATCTGTTTTCACAGAGGAGTTTTTCATTCTGATCATTGTATCTACAACATAAAATACACACATACATTAAATATATAAACATCAATATACAAAACCGATGTGTTTAATGATTGAGCGACTGAATGTGTCATCTACAGACATGTAAAAGAAAATATTGTCTGACTTTATTAATGAATGATTAACGATATGTTTTTAAACGTAAACTGTCTTTTTTCTGTACATTTTTCCCTGAATCCAGAAACTTCACTGTAGTCACCAAAGTCACAACATCGTTGTCTCGCTGACAAAGTCAGTGAAGATGTTTTCAGTCATCACCTCTAGAAAATATCCAGAAAAAAGTGTGGACAGTTTCTCGTGTGAAGCAGCAGCAGGAGATTGTCCGGGTCCAACTCGTTCACAGCAACAGGAACATGTGGGAACTTTCATTCCAGAAGCTTCCACACATTATCCTGCTGTCTCCTCACATGGACTCTGACATGTTACAGACGTTTTACTAGGAGGCTGCAGGAGAAGATCCAGAACATGTCCAGAGACACTGACTCAGATACAGAACCTCCAGAACACATCAGGAACACGTCAGGAACATGTGCAGAACCTCAGCAGCTTTACAGATCTCCTGACCTGAGGGTGGCGCTCTGCTGAGTCAGGATGTGATTCTGGAGGATACTGATTCCAATTTGCTTGATTCCATTTAGATTTATTTTTGGTTTAAATTGATCAAATTCTGTACTGGACGCTGCATCCAGTCACATTGTGTTTATAGTGATCCACATAATCTGTTTCAGCCTGTAAGAGTTTGTGTTTTATTAATTTTCTGTTGTAGTTAACGAGCTGATTCCTTCTCAGTATACCGTGCACTGTACACACACACACACACACACACACACACACACACACACTGTGTTATAAGTGTTTGAATTGTCGTCTCTGGTGTTTTTTAAACTGCTCATTTTTATGTTTAATGATTCACTTTTGTATTGTTGTGGTTTGTATGAAAAGAAATGAAAATATATTTGCACACACACTTTCAGTGAAACTGTGTTTGTGTGTTTTTGTTTGTGTCTGGTCTGTAGGACGTAGAACAGAGAGGAAGGTTACTGGTTCAAATCCCAACTCCAGCTGCTAAAAGTCTGGTCAGGGAGGAACAGAGGCTCAGTAAGTTACTGAACACGATGAAAATGATTCACTAATACAGGCTACCACAGATACACAAAGATACACCACACAACCACAGATACACAAAGATACACCAAACAACCACAGATACACAAAGATACACCAAACAACCACAGATACACAAAGATACACCACACAACCACAGATACACAAAGATACACCACACAACCACAGATACACAAAGATACACCAAACAACCACAGATACACAAAGATACACCAAACAACCACAAATACACAAAGATACACAAAGATACACCAAACAACCACAGATACACAAAGATACACCAAACAACCACAGATACACAAAGATACACCAAACAACCACAGATACACAAAGATACACCAAACAACCACAGATACACAAAGATACACCAAACAACCACAGATACACAAAGATGCACCAAACAACCACAGATACACAAAGATGCACCAAACAACCACAGATACACAAAGATGCACCAAACAACCACAGATACACAAAGATGCACCAAACAACCACAGATACACAAAGATGCACATGAATGAGATGAACAGGATGTGATCGGTTCTCTGTTTGTTTTCACTGTTCCTCTGGTGGCATTAGCATGTTGCTAACGCTAACCTGGTGACGTGCACGTGACACATCCTCCAATTGTCCACGGGCAGCATTACCTGTTTATGTAGATCCAGCTGTAAGCCACTTTATATTGTAGGCCAATCCACACACACACACACACACACACACACTGGCAGCATTAATGGGATTACTGAGGTTCACCCAGTCCTGAGGATGAACCTGTGAGCCAGCGGAATATCAGCTTTCACTTCTACAGAACGGCCAGTATGATGCTGAAGGGTGTCGGTGGAACGTTCCCATGATCCTCTCTGGCGTCCCTTTTTTTACACGATAGATTTTATAGAAGCGCGTGATTAAAGCTCGATGAAATAAACACGTCTTCACTGCGTCTGATCAACGAATGAATTTCAAGACGTCGTCCTAGAAACAAACACTTTTCATGTCAAGACAATAAAACCTGCTGGAGAAGTGATGAGATCATGTTCAGGGCCAATTAGCATATTCATGACGTCACAGTGTTTGTGTTCAGAGTCACATCACCTTTATAAAACGAGTGTAAACACCGGCCGACACGCCACATATTACCCAGCAGCCTTTGCTCTGCTCTCTCTGTGGCTATGGGTTGAGTCAGAGCGGCGGTGACCCAGACGGAGGTGAGCGGGTCGACCGTGTGAACGGTGTCAGGAACAAGGACAGAATCCAGATTTAGTGACTTCATCTCAGATTATCTGAGTGCACCGCAGCATCGATTCACCGACCAATCACACGCAGGAAATCAAGTGAAAGGAAGTAAATGAAGTAAAGTGATGTTCATGAAAGGTCCCACAGACCTTGATATTCAGATCTTATGAAACAGCAGATGTAGGTGAGACTGATCTGAGCTGCGTCTGAGGTGAGATTATGTCAGAGTGCGTGTGTGTGTGTGTGTGTGTGTGTGTGTGTGTGTGTGTGTGTGTGTGTGTGTGTGTGTGTGTGTGTGTGTGTGTGTGTGTGTGTGTGTGTGTGATGCCTAAGCAGCAGGATAATCTCAGTTTTTTTCATTAACACAAACAATGATGAAATCATTGATTGGTCGATGATGACGAGTTGTTCAGACGATGAAGAGCTGCAGAGACGAGCTTCAGATCTACTGTGGCCTACATCTGTCACTGTCCCACCGATAGAGATGATACAGGGAGGAAGTCAATCCGCATGATGATTGGCTCATCCTGCAGGCTCTGCCCCGCCCCCTCTGTGATGACAGGAGATAAATGACAGGAGCGACGCCTCAGAGCCTCGATCCGGCTCCATCTCGTCTCTGTGCAGGACTTCAGGGGAACTTTCATCTGTGTGGAACTTTTATCCATTTTTCCCACATTGTCACTTGACACTGAGATCAGGATCAGGATCAGGATCAGGTTCGGGTTCGGGTTCAGGAACAGGAACAGAATCAGGATCAGCTTCCGGATCAGGATCAGGTTCAGGATCAGGACAAGGATGGAGCTGAAGGATTTCTGTCTGATGGACGAGCGTCACCTCTTCGCTCCACATCGGTGAGAAACTGTATTTATATAAAAGTTCTTTATGAGGAGAAACGCAGCAGTCGGATGAAATGACAGTAAGAAGAATTCAAATAGATGAAATCAGATGAATAAAGAAACAGGAACATTTTTCTTTATTTACTGATTCAAACAACAGTATTTGATTTATTCTAGTAAAGTTTCTTCTGGTGATCACTATCAGGGCAGTGGTGAGTACGGAAGATGATTAGTGCCACGTACAAAGCTTTTTTTCTGTTTTTAAAATCAATTCTGATTTTTATCAGGAGAATAAAGGTTTAAGAATTTCACAGAATTGTATTATTCTGTTTTTCAACAAAAAAAAAATTAACGTGTCCCTGATCATCTTCCGTAGTTTAGTTCCTGTCATTCACAATGATTCATTTTGATCAAAATGTTTAAATAAAGTTTTCAAAATCTCTCTCCTCTTCCTCAGCCTCCTGGACTCCTCCTCCTCCTCCTCCTCCGTTGATGAAGCTCGTTCTCCGGCCTCCTTCCTCCACTCCTCCCCCCTCAGCCCCCCCTTCCCTCTGGATGCCACGCTCGCCTTCAGCCACTCTCAACCGGGTTTCCTCCTCGTCAGCCCGGCCTCCTCCTCCTCCTCCTCCTCTTCCTCCATCAGCCTCCTCTGTGGAGCGGCGGAGCCCGACTCTCCCACCGGATCTAGTTCCAGCGGCGGAAGCGTCGGGGGCGGGGCTATGGGGTCCCACTCCGACTCGTTTTCAGCGCAGGTGAAAAACGTTCCTCATATTTTCTCTTTTTCTTTTGTTTTGTTTTGTCATTACAGAAAAAAGTGTTTTATATTTTTTTATTTTAAAGGCGAACATCACAGGAAGTTTCATCAGAAGTCAAGTACTTTACTGCAGGAAAAGTACTAATACAGTGAAGGAAATATACGACAATACATGTAATAGTTCCTTAAAAGTCAAAGTACGAACGTATCAACAGCTTCGTGTCGTTAAAGTATCACAGTTAACGTTCAGATCCACTCAGTTCAGTCCCCTGGTCCTCAGCATGAGGGTCGGGGCCCTTCAGGGGTCACATCATCAACCTGAGGGTCGTCACTGATTCATGAGGGAAACACAAAGTTCACATTCAAAGATACACAACTACACAGGGGCGGCTGTGGCTCAGGGGTAGAGCGGTCTTCCTCCAACCAGAAGGCAGTTCGATCCTCAGTCTCCCCATCTGCATGCCGAAGTGTCCTTGGGCCAGATACTGAACCCCTAAATGGCCCCTCATAGATGTTGAATGCACTAATTGTAAGTCGCTTTGGATAAAAGCGTAAAAGAGTAAAGTTACAACAAGAGTAAAGTAACAAGAGTAAAGTAACAAGAGAGTAAAGTAACAACAAGAGTAAAGTAACAAGAGTAAAGTAACAAGAGAGTAAAGTAACAAGAGTAAAGTAACAACAAAGAGTAAAGTAACAATGAGTAAAGTAACAAGAGTAAAGTAACAACAAGAGTAAAGTAACAAGAGTAAAGTAACAATAGAGTAAAGTGACAAGAGTAATGTAACAAGAGTAAAGTAACAATAGAGTAAAGTAACAAGAGTAATGTAACAAGAGTAAAGTAACAAGAGTAAAGTAACAAGAGTAAAGTAACAAGAGTAAAGTAACAATAGAGTAAAGTAACAAGAGTAATGTAACAAGAGTAAAGTAACAATAGAGTAAAGTCACAAGAGTAAAGTAACAATAGAGTAAAGTAACAATAGAGTAAAGTCACAAGAGTAAAGTAACAATAGAGTAAAGTAACAAGAGTAAAGTAACAAGAGTAAAGTAACAATAGAGTAAAGTAAAGTCACAAGAGTAAAGTAACAAGAGTAAAGTAACAATAGAGTAAAGTAACAAGAGTAAAGTAACAATAGAGAAATAACAAGGAAAGTAACAAGAGTAAAGTCACAAGAGTA
Source organism: Hippoglossus stenolepis (assembly GCF_022539355.2). Classification (NCBI taxonomy): domain Eukaryota; kingdom Metazoa; phylum Chordata; class Actinopteri; order Pleuronectiformes; family Pleuronectidae; genus Hippoglossus; species Hippoglossus stenolepis. Next base: position 927,732 of record NC_061486.1, read on the forward strand.
AAGTAACAATAGAGTAAAGTCACAAGAGTAAAGTAACAATAGAGTAAAGTAACAACAAGAGTAAAGTCACAAGAGTAAAGTCACAATAGAGTAAAGTAACAAGAGTAAAGTAACAATAGAGTAAAGTAACAAAAGTAAAGTAACAAGAGTAAAGTAACACACAATAGAGTAAAGTAACAAGAGTAAAGTAACAAGAGTAAAGTCACAATAGAGTAAAGTAACAATAGAGTAAATTCACAAGAGTAAAGTAACAATAGAGTAAAGTAACAATAGAGTAAAGTCACAAGAGTAAAGTCACAATAGAGTAAAGTAACAAGAGTAAAGTAACAATAGAGTAAAGTAACAAGAGTAAAGTAACAAGAGTAAAGTAACAATAGAGTAAAGTAACAAGAGTAAAGTCACAAGAGTAAAGTAACATAGAGTAAAGTAACAAGAGTAAAGTAACAATAGAGTAAAGTAACAATAGAGTAAAATAATCAATAAGAGTAAAGTAACAATAGAGTAAAGTAACAATAGAGTAAAGTAACAATAGAGTAAAGTAACAATAGAGTAAAGTAACAATAGAGTAAAGTAACAATAGAGTAAAGTAACAATAGAGTAAAGTAACAATAGAGTAAAGTAACTCCCGAGGCTGTAACGTTCAACCCAAATGTAAATAAAGTGTCTGAGGAGTCTCAGCACATTTAGAGACGTGGGCGTGTCTTCTGTCCGCAGGTCGACTCCATCCTGAGGGGTGACTACCTGACACCAGGGGGCGCTGCAGGGCCCAAGAGGCTCTGTCTGGTGTGTGGAGACTTTGCCTCCGGTTATCACTACGGAGTGGCGTCCTGCGAGGCCTGCAAGGCGTTCTTCAAAAGAACCATCCAGGGTGAGAAGCTCAGCTGCCCGGACGGATCAGGGATCAGTAGAAGTGATCAGCATTGATCCGTGTGTGAAACATCAGCTGCTTTCAGATCAGCGTCACACGACTCATCCATCGATTGATTTCTTTGACGCCAACTGAACTTCTCTCATTATTAAAAACTTGATTTTCAGGAGTTTAAAGTAAAATAAATAGATAAACATATAGTAACACATCTGGAGCGTGACGCCGTGTAAACGTGTCGTCGTCTTAATTTGAATCTGACGGTTCTGATGATGTCACTCGTCTACGTATTGATCAATAAAACCCAGAGTCAGTGAGAAACAGCCTCCGGCCGCCGCTCGTCAATATCCTGCTAACGGACTCTGAGGTTTTAAGCTCCAATAAACACTTGGGGGGGGGGGCGTATAGATTTCTGTGAGAAGAGAAAACGTGCACGAAGAGAATCAAACAAATTAATGTTTCATCATTAAAACCTCTTCGTCTCCTGTTGTTAACGACTCATCTCTGAATAAAGTTTTCTGTCGTTGCCCAGGCAACATCGAATACAACTGTCCAGTGACGAGCGCGTGTGAGATCACGAAGAGGCGGAGGAAGGCGTGTCAGGCCTGTCGCTTCCACAAGTGTCTGCAGGCCGGGATGATGAGGGAGGGTACGACACACAACACAGACACACAACACAGACACACAACTAGCATGCAGACACAACACAGACACACAACGAGCACACAGACACAACACAGACACACAACGAGCACACAGACACACAACTAGCAGGCAGACACAACACAGACACACAACGAGCACGCAGACACACAACAACCACACAGACACACAACTACCACACAGACACACAACACAGACACACAACGAGCACGCAGACACACAACTACTACACAGACACACAACGACCACACAGACACACAACTACTACACAGACACACAACACAGGCACACAACTAGCACGCAGACACACAACAACCACACAGACACACAACTAGCATGCAGACACACAACAACCACACAGACACACAACTAGCATGCAGACACACAACACAGACACACAACTAGCACGCAGACACAACACAGACACACAACGAGCACACAGACACACAACAACCACACAGACACACAACTAGCAGGCAGACACAACACAGACACACAACGAGCACACAGACACACAACAACCACACAGACACACAACTAGCAGGCAGACACAACACAGACACACAACGAGCACATAGACACACAACTAGCAGGCAGACACAACACAGACACACAACGAGCACACAGACACACAACAACCACACAGACACACAACTAGCAGGCAGACACAACACCAACGCACAGACACACAACAACCACACAGACACACAACTACTACACAGACCCACAACACAGACAATGAACACACAGACACACAACAGACACACAACTAGCACGCAGACACAACAACCACAAAGACACACAACATCCACAAAGACACAACAACCACACAAACACAACGACCACACACATACACAACAACCACACAGACACACAACGACCACACACATACACAACAACCACACAGATACACGACAACACAGACACACAACGACCACACAGACACAACTTCCACACAGATGAGGCTGCAGATGTAATTGAAGGTAAAACTGTGTGTCTGTGGTGCAGGGGTGCGTTTGGACCGGGTCAGAGGGGGACGTCAGAAGTACAAGCGGCGGGTGGAGACAGGAAGGTGCAGTCACCTGATCAGCAGCAGTGAGTCAACACCTTATTCATCATGTGACTCACATGTCGTCCAATCAGCTGCTTTTATTTACCTCACGTTCGACTTTCAGGAAACAAGATGATTTCTCACCTGCTGCTCACTGACCCCGCCCCACTGGCTGCCAATCAGGACAATTCGACCAATGACAGCAGCCTGAGCACCCTGCTGACCCTGTGTGACCTCCTGAACCGGGAGCTGCTGGTTCTGATTGGCTGGGCCAAACAGATCCCAGGTAAACGCTCACAGACGCGTTCTATCTTTTTATTCTGTTCAATCACGTGAACTGACACCTGCTCTGACCCGCCCCCTCCCAGGCTTCTCCGGCCTGTCATTGGTCGATCAGATGTCGCTGTTGCAAAGTGGTTGGATGGAGGCGCTGCTGGTGGGCGTGGCCTGGCGATCGCAGGAAGCGCCGGGGGAGGAGCTTGTGTTCGCCGGGAACCTGCGGTTGGACGAGGGTCAGTGTCGATCCCTGGGATTGGCCGAGCTGTACGAGGCGCTGCGCCACCTGACAGTGAAGTACCAGCTGATGGACCTGAGTCCTGAGGAGGTGGTGACGCTGAAGGCCATGGCACTGGCCAACTCTGGTCACACACACACACACACACACACACACACTAAATTCTACAGCTCAGTTTCTCCTTCTCCACAATCGACTTCACACTTGGCGTCTGCGATCCTGAGGAACAGAGGAGGTGCAGCGCCCCCTGGGACGTTCTTCAGGTGAACGGTTCTCACGTCACTTCTCTGTGTGTGAGCCAAACTTCAAGAGAAACAACAACTTACAGAACGCACACTTTGTAACGTTCAATCCAACGACCCTGAAAACACCAACAACATGAATGTAGATCTAATGTTGTGGTTGTGACTCCATCAGAGAAAAAACTGAAGCAGCATCAACTCTGATATTGATTTACAATTAGGGGAGTAGTTGTGTTGTGTGTGTGTGTGTGGGGGGGATATTGATCAGTGGCTGCAGGCTGAAGCATCACTGTATTGATTAGCTCCAGACATTTAGTTTGTTTTGGAGATGGAGTGTGTGTGTGTGTTGTGGTTTGAGTGGCTAATGCTAACAGCGCTAACAGTGGCCACTGATCAATAACAGCCCTGTCAGAGCAGTGGTGCATGCTGGGATGCTGGTTGGTTCCTCCAGCTGAAGTCTGGTCGGTCTCCCACTGTCTGAGACTCAGATCAATAAATATTGATAAACTGGATCGATCAGGTGTGAAGAGTCAGCTGGACACACACACACACACACACACACACACACAATCTTCTATTGTGTGAATATTGATGTTCAGACCGTTGAGACACATTAACTGTGTGTGTGTGTGAGGAGTGAGTGTGTGACCTTGACCTTGACCTTGTTCACCACTTCACTGTCTGACCGAGCTCAGTCTCAGTGACGCTGATGTTTCCAGATGTGAAGTAAAACATGAATATTACAGTGAAAACACACATTTTAAATAGTTCATCATTAATCATGACTCTTCTGATTTGTGGAGACGAGACGTCCTTTATAGTCTATGGTGTGTGTGTGTGTTTGTGTGTAATTATATTATATTGATTTGTGTTATTTATCATTTGACTGTTTTTACTATGACAGTTAAAAACCTTGTTGAGTTTAAACAAGTTCAGCTGCGTCTCTAAACTATTCACGTAAAATGCTTTGACCTCAAAACTGCACTTGTTGACTGCACTTGAGTAAAAGTACTTAGGAGCGTCTTCGTCTCGTCCGTCAGACGCTGAGCCGGTGGACTGTCCCGACTCGGTGCAGAGGTTCCAGGACGGGCTCCATGATGCGCTGCAGGAGTACGAGTCGTCCCGCAGAGAGCGCCACCGAGCCGGTCGCCTGCTCATGAGCCTCCCTCTGCTGCGACAGGCCGCCGACCGAGCTGTGCAGGCCTTCCTGCACCTGCACCGCCACCGCCGCGTCCCGCTCCACAAGCTGCTCCTGGAGATGCTGGACGCCAAGGCCTGACGTCCGTCTGCTGAGGCTCATCACCACGGGACAGAAAACCGTCCTCGCACAGAGACTCATTCATTTTCTGTTCACACTGAAGTTACATCAGGATAAAAGACTCATGAACTGACTTCATGATTCAACATTTTTTCTTTTGGCAGAAATGTTCTTCCATAGTTTTCATCTGTTCAGAGAAGAGCTGAGAACATTGAACGTTTCCTCTTTACTGTCAGAATATAAATGTCAATAACTGATTGATAATCATCATGTGAGTTTTGTAGAGAAGGGGCCACAGCTCAGTCATCGGGGGGGACGTCATGGACATCATCACTTTCTCTCAAGTCTTTGTTGACTCGGAGAAACAGAGAAGTCATTTGAAGCAGTTTAATTTCTGTGTTCAGGAATCGAACGTGAGAGAAACATCTGTTCACAGCTGGAACCTTCAGCTCCATCATCGTCTGAACCTGGACACGTTTCATGTATAAAATCCATACTTTTTGTAAAATATATTTTTATGTGAACTTCTTCTCAGGGCGTTTGAGTGTGAGGTTGATAACTGATTTTGTCGTGTGTCCAGAAACGATCGATCATCGGCAGCTGATTAGTTTAGTTTGAGCCGTTTGTACTGAAAGTTTAATAAAACACACGATTCTCATCTTCATGAGTCTGATTTTATTTTTTATACAAACTGTTGAGACCTGAGATCAGCTGGAACAACATGTGACTGATAAAGATAAATACTGATTATTATCACTGAACACTTCAGAGAAAAGGAAGGATGATGCGTTTGTGTGTCGCAGGAAACCTGGAAATCCTACTGAGAAAATGTTTGGATTATAACCACGAGAAGAAATAGTTTTCCTTCAGTGAAACGTTAACAATTAGATTCATTATCTACTGAATATCAGAAATCTATAAAAAAATACAGTTACTCTATTCATCTTCTTCGAGTAATGAATAAATCTGTTAAATGTCACTAAACTATGGAGCTGTGGTGATTAATCGATCAATAAATCGAGTTTCATAGTTAACTTACAACTTGTATATTTTTTTTACTATTACCTGACAATTAATATGAAACTGTAAAATAAAACAGATTTTCACTTTGTTTTTACCGTTTCTTAATGTTAAAAAACAAACATTAATGGAAAACTAAAGACTGTGACATATGTTTATGTTTGACTCCGTGAAGAAAAGAACAGACGATGACGATGTGTTTTCTTACATCACAGTTTGAAAATGACATTTTAAATTTAACTGAACCAAAACATACAAATTAGAAAAATAAAGCTTCAATAAAAAACTTGAGTTTTGTTTAAACAGACTCATGAGTCGGATCGGTCAGAGGAGGAAGAGATAGAAAAGCTTCTGTTTGAAAAACCTTTATCAAAAAGCTACAAAAACACAGATGAAGCTGCAGTAACCTTTTACGTCACCTGGGGGCAGTGGCTCCATGTTTGGTCTCCACCTCCTGATGGAGAATTCAACATCAGAAACCAGTGAACCAGTGAATCAGTGATTTCAGACAAACACTCGACACAGCTTCGAGTTTCTGGACGACGCTCTGATCTGACGATTTGTTAAACGTCGCTGGAACGTGACCCGAGTTTATCTGTCGTCTCTGACGGACAGAATCCAACACGAGAAGTGAGACAACAACGTTGTTGTTTGCAGCTTTAATCCACTTTTGCCAGAGAACCAATTCTTCTCTTTTTTCCAGGGTTATTTATTTTTAGCTTTTTCTCTCATTATTTCAGGTCAAAAGCAACAATCGTCTGCGAGAAACAAGAAACGGCGTCGGTTTCTCTCTGAAAGCAACGATGCATCTGGTGTTGTTCTGTGTCACCTTAGCAACCGGTTGCTAGGTTACGAACTGTCGAGCCCTTTAATGAGTCGTTTAGATCATGTGATGATATTGATTCTTTTTTTTAGTCGTTCACATTCATTTCCAAACTGACGCGAGTTCCTCCGTCAACATCTGGTCAACAAACAACCAAATGGCATATGGTAGTCGTGGCAACAGAACTCCTTGAGAGCTGATTGGCTGCTTCACATCTCAACATGTGACATCAGAAATCCAGACCTGATGAAAACAGGTTTCAGTTTTCAGGAAATGAGTTTTTCATTTTTAGCTGATTTGCTCTTTAGTGTCTGAGTCTCAGTTAGATCAGCCAATCAGAAGCTGGTCTCGTTCATGTGTGGTTTGGGGCTGGGGGGTCAGTGGAGGGGCTGGCGGGGGCCAGCAGGGGGGCCAGTGGAGGGGTGGTCTGGACTTGTGGGGCTCTCTGGTGATGCTGGGATGTCAGTGGGAGACGGTGCAGCGCTGCGGCGAGGAGACACCGGGGTCTGAGACCGGGTTGGGCTTACTGCACAGGGGGTGGGGCTTGTTGGGGAAGTGGGCGTGACCTTGCGGTGTGATGAAGACGAGGATAACGGAGATGGTGACAGCGATGACAAGGGGGATCCGGGTGAATGGCGAGCACCGGGCGACACAGAGAAGGTGGTGGGAGTCCTGAGGACGAACCTGGCCTCTAACTCGGAGCACACTGCTAAGCTCCGCCTGGTGCCCTCCGACCCCGCCAGGACCCCAAATCCTGAACAGGCAGCTGCCTCCGAACCCTTGGCGAGCTCCTGGCATCGCTCCACGAAGCTGCCCCTGCGGACACCCCCCCACTCTCTGTCCCCGTCTGGGTGTCTGTGGGGGCGGGGGCTGCCAGTGGAGCTGTGGCTGTAGGTCGGACCGGGGACTGCGAGGATCTGTGGTCCAGCTCCGGATGAGAGGACGGCGTCTCGGAGAGGTTTGGCCAACGGCATTGGGGGCGGAACCTGACGGGGGAGGCTACCATACAGGTAGGCCGCTGAACCCGGAGCTCCGGCTCCTCGTCCTCCTGCAGAGTGGAGCCGCTCCGTCCTGAAGCCGTCAGTGAACTGAGAGTGAAGACTGAAGGACAGGAAGTGAGGACAGGGAGTGAGGACAGGGAGTGAGGACAGGGAGTGAGGACAGGGAGTGAGGACAGGCAGTGAGGACAGGGAGTGAGGACAGGAAGTGAGGACAGGCAGTGAGGACAGGGAGTGAGGACAGGGAGTGAGGACAGGGAGTGAGGACAGGCAGTGAGGACAGGGAGTGAGGACCAAAACAAACCTCAGAAACATGTTTAATACAGCGACTCTCTTAAATTACGTGTTTATCATAAATTGTGAATAAAGATCAACGAGATGAAGAGTCTCAGAACATTTAGATCGCCCCCTGGTGTCTGGCTGCAGTATAGTTCATAAACCCTCCTCCTCCATGTTAGCAGATGGGACATGGACCAAACTAAAAAACTCAAAGTAGACGTTAAATAAATGTTTAAAGATGTTTCTGTCATTTCAGGTCGTTCTTATCTCACTGATGTTTGTTCAAGTGTTTCTGATCAGTTTGTGTGTGTGTGTGTGTGTGTGTGTGTGTGTGTGTGTGTGTGTGTGTGTGTGTGTACCTGCAGGTCGAGGCTCTCGGTGTACTGTCAGGAGTTCTGGTCAGAGCCAGGTCGCACTGATCCAGCAGCTCAAGCAGCTCCTCCTCTGTTGGTCCGCCCAGCGCTGTGAGACGACCAATGAGAGGTGGCGTTACTCGCTGACTGATTCACACAGCTTGAAACAGCCACGTACAAAAGTGACAGACCAACGACAGAACATATCGCTCACGGACAGACATTGAATGTCTCCGGCTGTTGTGCGAGACATCAGTGAACAACGAGCAGAAGCGTCTGACCTCTGATGTCGACCTTGCCGGCGATCTCCATGGCGGTGGTCAGGTCCCACATCTGGATGCTGCCATTGCTGTGGCCACTGAAGAGGTAGCGCCGCGGCCGAGAGCCGATGCGACTCGAGCCCTCGCACTCGTGGACCATGAAGGCTGTGATGGAGGTGCCGTCCACCGAACGCACCTCACACACCCTGACACACACACACAGATTCAATAAGAGCAGCATTGATCAAATCCACGCAGGACATCATATAAAAGGCTGGTGATGGCGGATTAATAATCAAACTGAGCATCACGTCTGTCAATCATGAGACATGTGTCCCTCACCTCTTCCCATTGGACGACAGTCTGACGTACAGTTTATCTGTGTCTGGTACGACTCTCTGAATAAAAACCTGCTGATCGTCTCTCTCTCCGTACGGACCTGAAACAAACACACACTGTCACCATGTGAACCCCTCAACAACACACACGTGTCTCTCTATAGATGTGAGGACACTCATTGACATGATGCATTCCAAACACACACACAGGTCCGGTATGACCTCTGCTGGACATGACGTGTATAACAGTGAAGGAGAAAACACATTTTACGGGTAATTTCTTCCAAATCTCAACAAACTGATTCTTCCCACCAATCATTGGTCTCCAGTCACATATTTAGATCTACTGTCTGAGAGAGAATGACCCGTGTGCGTGTGCGTGTGTTACCTATCTCTGTCCCGGCGCTGCAGCCTCCGTGTCCATCGACGTCGTCCAGGCTGAGGATCTTGAAGGAGGTGAGCGGCGTGGATCCCGGCTGTGTGGAGATCATCCCTCTGAACCGAGTCACCGTCCATGTGCGAACGTGGTTGTTATCTGCGCAAACTGGAAGACGACAGATATGAAGAATCTGTGATGGTGCGGAGGAGAAACAAACACTGTGCTGACGTGTGTCATTCAAACGCTGGCATCTCGCACTCTTACCTGAAATGAGGTGTTTCTCCGACAGCATGATCTTGGTGACGGGGCTGCGGTGGACGGAGAAGGTCTGGAAGAGCTGAGGCCCCGAGCCGACGGTCTCTGGATGCTGAACGATGACTCGAACTGTCCCAGAGCTCGTCCCGTACGCGATCTCGATCCAGTTCCCGCTGTCACCTGATCACATGGAATCGGTCGTGAGTGAGAGATGGGGGGAGTGGGGGGGGGGGCACATTTCAGCAGAAACTAAAGAAACACTGTGGCCTGACAGAAAGTAGCGTTGTAGCTCCGTACTTGTTTTGGGAGTGAGGTAGACACTGAGAGCGGTGATGGCGTCTTCAGTCGGGTCCCGGTACAGCTCCGTCACCAGCAGGTCGTTGTCCTTCATCCTCAGAGGGAACTTCTGAACATCTGATGACAACAAACAAACCAGGAGCTCACAAACAGCAGTGACTGTTCAAACACAACGTCATTCATCAGACATGGGTAACAAGGAATCAGTTGCTGCTCAGTTTAAAATTTAAAACCAAAGGATTTGTGTCTGTGGGGCCGAACAGCTTTGAGCTAAACCAAAATCCACCACTATCGTTTCTTACCGATATAGTAGATGGACCCGTTGTTGCAGCCGAGGATGAGGAAGGAGCCGGCGGTGTCGTGGCTGCTGATGGGAACCACATCCTGGTTCTGCACAGAGACGACAGAGAACGTCACAAACCATCTGCACGCTTCTGTGTGTTGTCAGTGACAGTAAATCTATGAACTCAGCAAACTCCGCCCACCTGCCAGTGTTTGGTGACGGCGTTCCACACTCCAACTTTCCCGCTGTGACTGGTGGCGATCAGCTGGTTACCAACGAAGAAGAGGGCCTCCACCGGCACATTGAGGCTGAAGACGCCTGTGGGACAGAGACACGACCTCAGAACAAACTGTTGCTCTCATATTTTAGTTGATTTGTCTATCGGGTAAGAAAAATACTAAAAACAATAAAACCCTACTTACCGATTTCATTTCCGTTGCCATCTGGACAGATGGACCACAGGATGATCTCCGTCACCGAGGCAACAGCCACCATCTTGTCGTTGTCTCCCAGCGAGCCGCCCATCACCTTGGCGTTGAGCGCAACTCTGTCGATCACCCAATCCAGACGAGGAGAGGTGAAGACCTGCTGCCACCCGGTCGACTCCTTCACCCTGAAAGAGAGAGGGAACAAAGATATAGGGAAGATATGAAATCAGGTGTCAACCGTCACCATCACGTTAAATACCGACTCTACTACTGACGTCACCCGTTGGTCTGTGAGCTGCCGCTTTGAAGCCTCAATTTGACATTTAGTCCAGCGCCATCTTGTTTTTTTTAGACCAGAAGTCACCATATTTGGAGGCGCAGGGGGTTTTTGAAATGAGATTGAGACATGAACTCCTTAGGAAAATGTTTACTCACGTTATAAAGTGAGAAGTAGAGTCATTTTCTCATAGACCTCTATAGAAACAAACAGTGGAGTCGCCCCCTGCTGGTCACTACACAGAATACAGGTTCAGGCACTTTCAGATTGGCTTCACTTTCTGGACCCAGAGTCTACAAACAGGTTACGGCTCATTCTGCCATTTCCATGCCTCCACCTCCTCTGTGGTTGAGAACAGTTGATGTTGGTCACCGATTAATGTGAAGAAATGTTTTTGGTGATTTGGGGGAATTGACCCTTTAAAAAATATGTAAACTTGTGATGCCCTAAAACATAAATACAATAAATAGTCAGAGGTGAAAAAACCAATCAGACGAGCTCTGAGATGAAGAAATGATAAAAGTGATGAGTTCACCTGTAACAGACGACAAACTGCGCGTAGGCCAAAGCAATCCAGTTATGATGACCACAGATGATCCGAACCATGCCAGAGTCTGATGACTGACCTACACACACACACACACACACACACACACACACACACACACACAGGAGGAAATATATAAAGCAATCATTGGGAACTAGTTCCTGTGGCAGATCGATCCACGTTTAAACCTGTAGTGAGTATTTGTGGCAGCAGGTCTGTATGTGTCACAAACTGAAAATAAAGATGGACGACGTGTCAGCTTCCAAAACACCTGGCTCCCCCTTGTGGCTGACTGCAGTACAGGTTTTAATAGGTTATTATTTGTTGAGATAATAAATGGCCTGGAGACGTGTCATGACGTTTACGGTGGGGGGGGGCTGGCTGACTGAGTGTGTGTGTGTGTGTGTTCACCTCCGAACGTCCTCTCGTCATGGCTCACCCTGCCCATTATCCCAGAGTTCCCCAGGTTGGGGGGCATGGTGTTGCTGCGTCTGACCGGCGCTCTCTCTGCAGGTGCGGCTCGGGCGCCCATGAACTGCGACCCCGCTACGCTGTGCCGGTTACGACGCTTTGCTGGGTACACTGAGAAGACACAGACAGGACATGAAGCAGAGGGTGGGTCTCGGCTACGTGGGGGCAGGAGAAGAGTTTTATTCAGGTTACCTGAGGCGAACTGAGCTGAATCACAGTTTAGGTTAAAGTCTTGTTTCACAACAGAAGATCAGAGGAGCAGCTTCATCCACTTTCACTCCCTCAGACTTAAACAGTTTTCACACACAAACTCTGTAAAATATCGTCCTGACATGTTGTGTAGTTAGTGTTTGTGGAGCAGCAGCAGCAGGTTGTTGGGTCCGACTCGTTCACAACAACAACAACAACAACAACAACAACAACAACAACAACAACAACAGGAACATGTGGGGAACATCCAGGCGAGGAGCGGAGCCTGTAGAGCAGCAGGAGGCCGGACATGACGTATAAACTCTGCTGTGGAAAGATCAGTGTTGTTGTTTACAGCTCATCCACACCGGCGTCGGCCCTCATCACCAGAAGATCTGGAATCTCCTCGTGTTTCCAAGTTGACGTCTTCGTCTTCTACGTGTACGGCTCCTCTTCTTCATCCTGAGATGTTTGTGTTCTTCCAGTTTCACGTCCGTCACGTGTTAGAAACCTCATCAACACGTCCACTCGCTCACTTGATATCACAACTTCTGTTCATATCTGAAAGCAGCTTTATCAAATTTAGACTTTCCCCCGATCCATTGTTGAGGAATGTGTCTCTGGTGGTCTCGGGGGTGTGGTGAGGACAGGGTGTTTACCTGGTGGAGGCAAGTAGCCATTGAACAGCACGTTTCCACAGGAGGATCGGTCCAGCTCGTCACACAGCTGCAGTTTACGCACTATAACAAAACAATTTCATTAGTTAATAGAACAGAAAACTGAGCAGCAGTTAAGAAGAATCATAGTGTGCGGACTCGTCCTGCACGACACACGAGCGTCTGTCTCACCCAGCGGTGTGATGCCGTAGAACTCTGCCTCGTGCATGAGCATGTGCACGTTAATGGAGCGGGGATGAAGCTCTTTTGTCCGCAGGAAGTTGAGGATGGGAGCAAACAGAGAGGGGTCCCTGTCGATGAAGATCTATGGCGAGAGAGAGAAACAAGGGGAGGTTCACATACCAGGGTAACAATGACACACACACACACACACACACACACACACCACACAACACACACACAACTTACAGCTCCAGTTTCATCCTTCAGGGTTGAGATCCGACCGCTTAAAAGACTGAAGAGAAAAAGAAAACACAAACCCTTCATTATTTTAAATGGAGGAATATAAACTTACTCTAGTATTCAGACGGTTATTTTGACAGCACAGACACACAACATCACTCACTGCACTTTTCACTGGAGAACAAACAAAACCATCTCCAGCTAAAAATCACATGTTGTCTTGTTTATGTGCAACTAATCCAGCGTCTGAGCACGGAGCTTTAATAACCACGTCAGGCTGCAGCTGGTGATTGTTAATCTAATGATTATATGAAGAAAAATATGCCAGTCATCACCTCCCTGTTTCATCCAACTATTATACAAGACAAAACCAAGGACCTGCAGCGTTTGGCTCAAACTGTTTTCTGATCTTAGAGGTTTCTTACTGACTTACTGTTCGGTTGTTATTCACCATTAAAGGAAAACAAGTCTGACGGCGAAGCCTCAGTTCAACGGAATTTTCCAGCAGATTGTTTCTATTAATAAAAGATCTTCATTTCATCAATGTTTTGAACGACTGCTTACAGAGTGTAACTGACCAACCTGGAGAAAAAGGAGTCAGGGACCCATGTGAGCGTCTGTCGGGAGGTGCTGAACCTGAAAGAGAACAAACATCGACGTCTTCAGTATCTAGAGTTAAACTGTTGTGTTCTACAGACTGTCTGTCGGGTCGTGTTAACAAGTGGAGACAGTGAAACGTCCCTGAACTGTCTCAGATGTGTTTTCACTCCTTAAAGCAGCACAGTGTAACATTATCTGAACCACAGCGCCCCCTGCAGTCACACAGGGGGATCAACTCTGTTAGTACATGGTTTCATGCAAAAACAATGGGTAATATGTTTACTGCATATTACCCATGATCCTCTGCTCCCTGACCCTGAAGAGCTGCAGCTGTAACAAATCCACCAAACTGTTCAGAATTCTTCATATTTTAACAGTTTCCTGCTGAATATTGGAGATAAACTCTGGTTTTTAATAACTTCTGAGTGTTTTTAACTGATCTCAGTTCAGCTTCACTCTTCAGCTGGAGCTGGTTGTGACAGTTGAAGCTGACTCTCAGTCAGTTCTTCTCACAGGAGATGGAACCCACTCAGCAGAGTCACAGAGAACAGACGCTCAGGGAGAGAAGGAGGAAACTTTCTCCTGTTCACACTGATCCTTCATAAACCATGTGTGAATCAAACTGTATTTCTCAGTATCATGCAGATGACTTCATTTAAAACATCCCATAATATTTCTTCCTTTTACAACACGTCACGCAGTTGCCATGGAAACCATGTTAAATAGAAAATTGAACTTATTCCTTCCTGGATGTTATTTGGTCCAAACGTATCCAGACTGAATGAATCAACATCACTGCACCTCAGCTGGGCTACATGATGCTACATGATGCTACATGATGCTACATGATGCTACATCCGGTTTAACTCCCTCTGCAACAATACGTTGTTGTTAAAAAGTTCGTGAAGCCGCTGAACCCGCTCGTGGATCGCGAGCAGCATCTGTACGTTACAGCGACACCTAGCGTAGTTCCATCATCGGACACAGGGAACGGACAGTAAACAGAGATGCTAACAGTCTGTATCACGATGAACCGACTCGGCCTCAGAACTTAGTGGAAAGTATTTTAAATCGTGTGTATTCACTCAGACATTACAGGATTTAAGTTACACGAAACTTTGACTTGTTCCAGAACGTTGCTGACCCGACGGGACAAGGACCTGTCCGATAATGGACGCCGCTGTGGTAGCCATGTAGCTGCTGGCTAACCCGGGCTCAGCTTCGACACTCCCCGGGTCTCTCACCTCTTCCCCCCGACGTTCAGGTGGATGATGTCCCCGCTCCTCGCCGTGTTCGCCATCCCGTGAAGAGTCTGCGGCGCCACAACCACAACAACACGTTTACATTACGTCCATTCTAAGATTTAATTCCGTTTCCGTCCACAAAGTCGGTTTCCGGTCTTGTTCTCAGCAGCTTCCGGTAGCGCAGGGAAGTGGAAGTAAAACCCGCGGTGGAGTCCGTGGATCAGGGGGAAGAAACCCATAAAACACGGACTGGAGTCCAGGGATGGAACATTTTATTTATCATTTTAAAATCTGCAGATTAAATAAAAAAAAAATAAAACACATGAATTAATTTAAAATATGTTGAAACACATTTTACGTTCAAGCATAATACACTTACATGCAACATGAGTGGTTTCAAAAGACACAACTTTATTATGAAAACATACAAAATATGCTTAATAAGTATCTCATAATAATTAACCTCAATCAAAAAACACACATGGTAGATAGGATACGAACTGCAGTGACTGTACAAATCAGAATTGTGCATAAATGAATACACATTACACAAGTCTAAAATTATTATCAGCATGTACTTCAAGTCTAAAGGTAAAAGTACATAACAAAGCCAAAATATTCTCTGTCATTGTTAATAAACATATGTCATTAATAATATTACCATTATTATTATGAGTAAAGGTACTTTTCCCCACTTTGTAAAAGACAGAAGAAAAACAACACTAACAAAAAGGGAAAAACAAAAAATCACATGAGACAAATGGATAAAACAATCGAATGGACTGTATATGACGATTATAGCAGAAGTTTATAAATCCTGTCAGCAGTGAAAGCAGCATGCAGCAGCTGCAGCTGTGCAGATGTTGTTTCAGCAGTGAAGAACAGAGATGCTCCACTTCCTCCTCTCGTGTCACAAATCTTCCTCTTCCTCCGCTGGATTCCTCTTCCTGTCATTCTCCTCCAGAGCAAAGCAGCATGGGAGGAACACACACACACACATAAAAGCTGTTTCTATAAAAGTAGAAAGATGTGAAGCTAAGAACAAATATAGAAAATCAGTCTGAAACACGTCCTGTTATCTGAGAGGGAGACAATTAAAGATGAGAGAAAAACCACAGAGAGAAGATTCACTGGAAACTCTGAACGTGATCTGAGAGTCTGAGGCTTCATGTTGGTTCCACAGTGTCATGTGATCTGGTTAGCTTGGGTTTCAAATTGTAATTTAGGGACGAAAGAATTGTGTCTCTACTTCCTGTGATTGGTCCAAAAGTCCAAACTCTCCAACAAAGTGTTTTCACTGCAAACCAACAGAACCAGGTTCAGTTTGATCCAGACCCAGAACTCCTCTTCTGCTCTGAGGAACCTGGAGTAAAGGAATCATAGCTGTTAAAAACAAGACACAGGATTCTTCCTGAGGGAGCCAGAGGATCCTCATCAGTCAGAGGCTTTTCAGAAATATTATTTTAAACCTTCAGGCTAAAAAGTCGTCATAATACAAACTGTTTTTGTGGATTTACACGTCAAAACAGGAAGAATCAGGTTAACAGCACAGATAGAAATATAACATTCTAGAGCAGTGGTCCAACCCGTCGATCGCGATCTACCGGTCGATCTCGCAGTCTTCACTGTCGATCCCCGAACT
>NC_061486.1:949086-961586 GCF_022539355.2 Hippoglossus stenolepis
GAATTTAAACTTACTTGAGTATTCAGACGAGTGGTTGTTTTGACTTGATATCTCATCTTATTAACGTCTCAACAACCATGTAATTACATGTCAAAAAACTAAAAATAAATGACCATTCTAATTTAGTTACAGCCTAAGGTGATGCCTTAATTAATTTATATGTTATATAAAATGTTTGGATTCTGTTCTGATCACATTACATTCATTAAATAAATGTGTTAAATAAAATAAAATGCAGTAATCCGGAACATGCTGACGCCTCTAACACTAACGCCTCATCTGTTAAAGAGAAGAGAGAAGTTCAGACGAGCAGCTTCTGCTTTCAATTGTTAAAGGTGTGAAAGATGTGAAAGATGTTCGAGTTTCCTAAAATTCACTTATTTCTTCTCATTTAATAAGTTTATTCTGAAAATCCATCTACACCACTTGAAATTTATCCTGTAGATTTAGTTAAAACTATCGTTCCTGTAATCGTACAAACTATAACCTGTTTTCTAAATGTGGAAATATCATGACTAATGACTGTGTTGTTGAGTATCTGAGATGACTCCACTTTGAATAAATATAGTCTCTGGTTTTTAGGATCCACGACCAGAACAACAGGAAATGAAACATCAGTTAATAAACTGATGTATGAGTAGTAATCTGATTAGCAACACTGATCAACGAGGTAATCTGAGTATATATAACTACCTCTTATTAAAAACTGATAAAGGATTTTGCAGTGAAGTGTAAAATAATCTCTGAAAGTCCTGAAGTAAATTCTCCTGCAGATGAAAAACTACGCAGATGATCTCAGCGACGTCGAAGGATTCATGTTTAAAGCTGGAAATAACAGAACTGAAAACTTGTGTTTTATGAACAAACAGGAAACGTCCTTGGTCCTATGCCTATAAATGTGTCTGAGGAAAGTAGATCGTCCCACAGCTGCACAATGTGATCTTATGGGCCATGAAGTTTTTCTTCACCGAGAAAAGGCTCAAGTTGTTTTTCTGGGTCTTAGTAAGAGTCTGGCAACATCTCACGTGTCTCGGTCAACGAGACTTTTCACGTTTTATAAAGACGGCACATTGAATGTAGAGCAGCAGCGAAACATTTATTTATTTGAATGTCAACAACGTTTTACAACAACAACCATGTTCTACACGTGTGCCTCAGATCAACAACACAGAAAATACAGGTTCGAAAAGGTTATCAAATATTATAACCAAGGCGACTGCTCCTCTCAAGATGTTCCTGTTGCTGAGTCTCGGACGAGTTGCACCTGTACACTCAAAAAATAACTCATTGGGTGAACTCAGTTCAATTCTTGGCAGGTTTTCCATCCAATAAATATATGTAGCTCCAACTCAATTTAATAAAATCCCTGCAATATAATTTCTTCTCATTAGTCCAACTAATTTCTCTCACATAAAGCCAAAATAACATTATTACAACTATTAACTAAATGAAGTTGATTTACATAACACCAACTTAACTTTTTTAAAGGCAGCTAAAGTAAAATATCTACATAGATGATGTAAAAATTGATTTTAGTTAGTCCAACACAAAATCATATAATTAAAAATGTATAATCTTTATTTAAAAATGCTCAGAAACTAGCACAGTAAAAACCAACCAACATCGAAAACTTTTGTTTGTTTTACATAAAACAAATATCAAGAAACGACCTGGTCAGGAAATAAAAGCAACATAATCCTGAATTCAACATCAATACAAATACATATATTTGTATTCTTATAATATATTAACCTTTACTTGAATACACTTTTCTTTAATGCTAAACCTTTTGAAGTGCACTGGAAACAAATGGTTCCTATGGTAACTACAGTCAAATCGTGTTTATGTCCATTTGGCCTGAGTTGAGATTCCTGAAGGTGACAAGGCAGCAGAACAAAGGTGCTGTAGAGCAGAGTCAAAGTCAAACAGATGAAAAGGGGAAGTTACGTGGAGAAGATTTCCGTGTGTGAACATACGTTTGCATTACTATTTGCATTTAGCTTGTGCCCATTCAAATTCATTATGATTTTCTGAATAGACTCGAAAGTGTACTTGAGGTTGTCTGGAAAGCTCAGATCAAGGGCATCAATGAGCCCAGGCAGCAGGATGAACCCCAGGATCATCCTTCAGAAGTTGTCCATGACTGTGATGCCTTCAATCCCGATTCCCACGTCCTCTGGCTCCCCGTCCCCATCTCTTCAGTCTGTGTCCCCATGATTGTGAGTGCCATGTCCCTCTCTGCACCTTCAGTGGCGGAGGCCTAAACAACCCAAATACAAAACACTTTTTAAGTACAATGCTGAACAACACAATAGAAAATTACAAACAAAAATATATATTAGAATTATCACATGAACTGCAGTTTCATGGAAGGAAGTTCATCAGTTGTCGGGTCAAAATCTATGGAAGCCCATTTCCGCCAATGTGATGAAGAAAATAAAAATCCTGTATCTCATTATTATGACTTAGTATCTGATAATTATGAGATACTAAGTCATAATTATCAGATACTACAACAAAATATATGTACTCACCGAGGTTTGCTCTTCCACCTGCGGCAGTGACTCTGGCTTGCAGCTCGAAGCAGACTGAGAAAATGGCCGCCAGAGAAAATGGTGAGAATCAGCCACTAGAGGCGGTCCCCCAATTAAACTCATTTAAAGAATATTTAAATGTGTCACCTCTAAGAAGGGCTTGAATCATTGTTTTGAGTGTAGGAGGAGCTTATATAAATATATAAGGTGAACCAGAATATGCTTCATTCTGCTCTGAGCCCAACGTGAACAGAAACGTTTGCACATGTTTCAGTAAAATGTGAAATTCAGCCATTTGAAGGTGTTGTTGTTCTGATGTGCGACTCAGAAACACTGAGCAGCCGAAGTTTCTGTCTGTTTACGATGAGACGCTCGTCCTCCAAACACGCCACAGCTGTTTCATGAGAACTGATCCGCTCAGTATAAACACAGGAGATCTACACAACGTGATCACTGTTACTTTCACTAACACTTTCTGTCGAATGGAGTCACAGCTGATCTCTGTAGTTTAACTGAACTCACAACACGTTCAGATACACGAGGTGTGAGGATGAGGTCAGAGTCACAGATTCTGGTCCAGTCTCACCTCAACCCAAGTGTGAAACGCTGCTGGAGCCGTTTTAGTTTGAAAACTCTGGGGTTTTAATCTGGACGAGCAGAAACTGAGGTGTTTGAAAACGAGGACGTAGACTCTCACAACTACGTAGCCTTCTCTGATTGGTCAGGCTCCTGTCACATGACCTCCTTCCTGAAGAACACGACCAGCCTCAGCTTCCAGAGAAGAACACAACATGGAGAACCAGAGGGTTACTCACCCTGTTGTGTTCGCCTCAGCTTCCAGAGAAGAACACAACATGGAGAACCAGAGGGTTACTCACCCTGTTGTGTTTACATGTGGAGGAGAAATATTATTGAAGCTGTTTACACACATGCCCAGTGCACGTGAGTGGTCACGTGGTGTGTTCTCAGGCGTGTGCACGGGGATCAGTGGACATGTGGACAGAGATTTTAATTGACACTGTTCTTATTTCTCACACTAAGACGTGTGGGATAGGTTTGGTCACAGTGATGCAGCAGAACACATCTGAACATTCAGGTTCAGGTTCTCTGGGCCGATCCTCTGGGGAATCAGTGACCTGAACAGGGTCCAGACTGGGTCGGGTCAGGACAGGGTGGAGACGGCGTCGTCCTCCTGTGTCACCGCTGACTGTCCTGTTTTCATTAGAGTGGATGAAGGAGCAGAGTGTTGGACTGGGATGAAGCAGAAGCAGGAGGGAAGTGTGTGAACAGCAGGACAAACCTTTTATTTGTGCACATGGCGCAGAGTAAACAGAACTTCATCAACACTCAAGGCTCCTGTGGCGACTTCACGGGGAATTTCAGCAGAACAGGAAGAACGGAAACGGCTTCTGTTGCCAAGTGACGGAAGTTACAGTGAGAACGAGACTGAGAGTTAGCACGTTAGCATAAAGACAACCAAACTGTTGTAGCAATAATGTTTTATTCAAATAAACCTGATTTCATCACATGGATGTTTCACTGAATATGTCTGACCAGGTGGTGGCGCTGCAGAGGACCAACAGTCAGGGGAAGGTCTTCTGCGTTTATCCTCTGAGGACAAATGTGAACCTCGTTGAGTCACCACGTGGTTTCCAAGGTCGAAGGTTTATCCTCAATGAATGAGAGAAATATGAAAAGTGCTCAGAGTTTATCCTCTGAGGACCTCAAACCTCAGATGTAAGAGCAGCAACAGTCAAGATGTTTATCTCTGATGATAAGACAGGTGGTCACCAAGGCCTCTGGGGTTCATCCTCCAGGAACCATGACTAAATTACCACAAAGTCAAATCCTTATCTCAACAAAACATTTAATTTGATCCCAGAAGAATTCGTCACAGTTTGATTTGAGGCTGAAGGAGAGAATCACGAGTCGCAGCTCAAACTAACGTTACTGGTTATTAACGCTCTCCTCTGCAGGTTCTGTTTCCCCAGATGTGACATCGTGGTTCCAACTTCAGTGTTGTTCAGTGTCTTCACTCTCAAGTTGGATTGTGTTCAAATCATTGACGCTGTAAACAACATGTCCGAGGTTTTCTGACATGAGGTGTCATTGATGTCAATTCTCATTTCTTTGGTTTATTCCAACACCACATGACCATTAATCTGCAGAATTGAGCAGCTGACGACCGCGAGCAAATTAGTTCTTGAGCCAGAACAGAAGATCTCAATCCCCTGATGACGTGACTCCACCAGGCTCCTGCAGGGGGAGCCCTGCTCAGAGAGCATCATCGCAACGCTTTAAAATCCAATCCATCCAATAGTGGTTGAGGCGTTTCAGTCTGACCGATAGATGCCATCTTGTAGATGTAAAGTTCTTCATGAGAATAAACAAATCAACAACATGCAGATATTATCATAGATGACTGATTATTGAACTGTTTTGTGTTTCAGGGATGGATCCACTCAACTCCAGCCACCTCCCCAACAACCAATCAGACTTGGGCAGCGTCTTCACCCACCAGGTGCTCCCTCCGCTCTACTTCGTCATCTGCATCGTGGGCCTGTGCCTGAATGGCGTCGCCGCCTGGATCTTCTTCAGAGTGCCCAGTGACTCGGGTCTGGTGGTCTACCTGAAGAACATGGTGGTGGCCGACCTGCTCATGCTCTCCACCTTCCCCTTCAAGCTGGCATCTCAGCTGGGTCTTGGCGGCTGGCGGATCCACGTGGTCATCTGCCGCTACACCGCCGTGCTCTTCTACTCCTCCATGTACGTGGGAATCGTCTTCATGGGCCTCATCAGCCTAGAGCGCTACGTCAAGATTGTCCGACACACCTCCTCCTCCTCCACCTCGTCCTGCATGTCCAGGTTGTGTGGGATCTCTGCGCTGCACGTCCTGCAGAGCGTCGGCTTTGCCCGGGTGCTAGCACTCTTCACCTGGAGCCTTCTCCTCCTCTGCGCACTGCCCAACGTCATCCTGACCAGCCAGCCGGCCAATGAGGAGAACTCCCGGGACTGCATGAAGCTGAAGACGCCCCTGGGCGAGCAGTGGCATCAGGTGTCCATCCACCTCAACGTGTCACTGTTCTGGGTGACACTGCTGGTCCTCGCCTTCTGCTATGCCTCCATCGCCCACCGGGTTTACCAGTCGTACCGTCGAGTGCAGCGCTCCAACAGCAACGCCTGCCGCAAATCCAACCGCAGCATCTTCAGCATCCTGGCAGTGTTCGTCGTCTGCTTCGTGCCGTACCACATCTGCCGCTTGCCGTACACTTTCAGTCAGAGGACAGGATCGGGCTTGTCCCTGGGCGCCCGGTTCCTGCTGTTCCAGCTGAAGGAGGGGACACTCTTCCTGTCGGCGCTCAACGTCTGTCTCGACCCCGTCATCTACATCCTCATGTGTCGGACCTTCAGAGAGTCGCTGCTGAGGAAACTGTCAGGGAGGGAGAGGAGGAGATCCCTGACCACCGCCCAGAGTCTGAGCAACATTTAGGACGAGAGACGGAAGAGGAGACGAGGGGAGACGAAGGAGGAGCGAGAGTAGAGGAGGATGAGTGGAGACAAGTGGAGAGGAGACAAGAGGCGAGGAGAAGAGAACGAGAGGAGAGGAGACAAGAGGAGAGATTCAAGATTCAAGATTCAAGAGGAGAGGAAAGGGGATGAAGAAACAAGACAGGATGAGAGGAGACGAGGGAGGAGCAAGAGGCGAGGAGACAAGAGGAGACGAGGAAAGAAAAGAAGGACAGAAGGAGGTTCCTAACCAGCCACATTTTGACAAAGCTTTGTTAAAACTCACTGTTTCACATGTTTATAAGAAGAGTTCATGAAAAGAAGCTGATTCTGAAAGTTAAACCACTTTTATTCAGGAAGTAAATCATTGAATCTAAAAACTGGTGTCTTCACATTTATAATAATCTGATAAAAATGTGTATAAATGCAGAGTTATGTATATATATATATGCAGACTAGTTTAGTTTTATTTATTGTGGAGGAAACAGAGGAGAGTGAGATGTGAAAAAGGAAAAGACGATGCCACACTGTGGTCTCTGCGGATTCGGAAGTGAAACTGGACTCTGATGACTGGGCATCAAACGTGTGACACCAGACTCTGCTGTGGTGTCCAGTTCTGCGGTCGTTCCACTCCCTGGATTCAGCTGTTTTTTACAGGCTGCTCGTCTCTGGAGCCTCTGTCTCTGTGCAGTGACACACAGTGGCCACTGGAGCGCAGTAAACACACAACTATATATTAACATTTCCTATTAAACATTTCAATATTCAATTCTTTCGAATAAATTTGTCTGTGCTGCCCTCTTGTGGTCACACTCATTACCATGTTAAGCATTAAGCATTTATTTTGAAAGTGAGCACAGGAAGTGAACACCTTTACTGCCCCCTGATGGTCACAATGAAGATGTGTAGTGTAGTGACTGTGTGTGGCCACCGAGAGTCAAAACACACGTACACTTTGAGTAACTGCACATGGAACCTGAATAAAATTATAACATTTAAATGACTTGAAACAAACACTTCATTTAAATGATGAAAATAAAAACAGTTTTGTGTGTATATTCCCCCTTTGATGTGTAACTGTACATGAACAAGTTCGTAGTTTGTAGGATTTACTGTAACTAAGCAACCAACTGCAGAGTAGATAATCTACTTCCTGTTTAGGACCCCCCCCCCTCCCAGGAGGCTCTAGGACACTTTGGCAGATGGGGAAGACTGGGATGGAACCGCTGACCTCCTGGTTAGAGGACGACCGCATCACGTGCTTTCTGGTGTGTTAGAGTGGATTTGATTTATTTCTGTACAGGAAACACTCGTGTGGACGGAGTTGGTTTCAGTGTAAAATGAAAACGTGTCAGTGAACTTCGGCCTTTCAGCCTCTTTTAGAGACTTTTCACAGCTGAGCAGCAGGAAAGCGTCTGAGCAGCGTAGATAACGGACAGATGAGCAGCACCAGTTCAAACCACATCAACCTTTCACTGCCGCTCTTCTTCCTCCTCAGTTCTTCCTGATGTGGTCACTGCAGGAGGAAGTCAAACCGATTCACACTGACAGACACAAACAGGTGAGAGGGGGTGGAGCTTCACTAACATTCACTAATATTCACACATAAGAATCATCTTTGTGTTTGTAACTCGTGTACTTTTACTCGACAGCATCAGCTTCATGTAGTTTAAGCTTTGTCAATTAAAAACTTATGAGGTCAAATAAATGTAGCAAAGTACAAGAACTTTATAAGATAAGATAACATAAGATAATCCTTAATTAGTCCCACGGGGGAATTTTCCATCTTAAATAATCAAACTTTCCAGGTTTAAAGAACTCAAATCGTTAATAATGTCGTGTTTGTCGCTTTTCTCTCTGTCTTGTCTCATCTTGTGATTTCAGGTCGGTTCAGTGCAGCTTCAACCAATAACTCACATTAAGTCCAAGAAAGGTGTAAAATATGGGCCCTTTAAATTACATTTTTGAAATTTCCAATAGTAGCATTGCAGCATTTTGATTTCTCTTTGAATGGTCAGTGTATTTTCTGAACAGCCAATCTGACACAGAAATAACGTAGATGGTTCGGCTCAACTTGGAATAATAACATATAACATAATAACCTGCGTTACACCTGTGAACTGTCCTCAGACGAATATGGTCCAAAGCTGCTTTGACAGAACGTTGGTGTTTGCTGCTTGTTGTTGTGTAAACGTTCTCTCAGCTCTTATCGGACGGACCTCCAGCGTGTCTGAGCATGATTGTGTTTAAACAGCTGAGCTCTGTGGTTTGTTTCACTTTATGCTCTGAGGTTGTTTCTGTCAGTTCCGTCTTTAACCAGTTCCCGTCGACAGTTGATGTTTGATCTATTCATGTGGGTTCTCCTCTCGTCTCTGAACAGCCAGAGGACCAGAGGACAGAGGACAGGAGTTGGACTGTTACCAACAAGATGAACGTCAGCAACGGGACTGGCTGCGATCAGGTCAACACCCCGGCCCATGTTTTCTTCATGCTCGTCTACAGTCTGCTGTTTCTGGTGAGTACCTTCTGTGGTGGAAATCTTAAAATAAAGATCGCACAACCTGTCTTTGTATATTTTATTATTAGAAGCTTCAAACCTTTGCAAAGGGGTCAATAGAGACAGAGTCACCAAGAGTCTGCCAGAGATGGTCTCTCTCTCTGTGGGAAGTTTGTTATGCTCTTGATGTTATCTGGTGAGAAGTAGACACAAACCAGACGTCCTGAGCATTGGTCTGTCGCTGTAACAAAGGTTTCATGATTGTTTTGCACTTAGAAGAATTAATCAACTTCATGGCAACACCCTGCAGTCCCTCTTCGGTAAGTAGAAAGAGTTATGTGGTGTTTCTGCTTCCTCTGCAGGTCGGTTTGCTCCTGAACGGTTTCACCCTGAAGGTTTACTTCTGCAGAGGCCAGCAGCGGACGACCAGCAGCGTGACCGTCTACCTGAAGAACCTGGCGGCCTCCGACTTCCTGATCAGCCTCTGTCTCCCCATACGAATCATCCACTTCACCAGCAGCTCCGTCCCCGTCCGCCAGGTCTACTGCAACTTTGGTTCTTCTGCCTTTTACCTCAATATGTACGCCAGCATCCTGTTCATGGGTTTCATCGCCGCTAACAGGTGTGTTGGACTGACTCGCTCCCACGTCTCTGACAACCTGGAACACAATGTCTGCATCGTTTTATGTCTGTGCAGGTTTTCAATGTGTTGATGTTCAAATGACTGACATGATAAAAATCTACTATGTAAAATGGAAGAACCATTTTAACAGTCGAACAAAACTTCTCATGTGTAGAAAAATACTAACAAATAATCTCCAGACTTTCTAAAACACACATCAAATCCAGGTGTTACCAAAACCTCAGATATATGGAAGTTGTTGATTTCAGATGAATAAAATAGAGTTGAGGTCGACCTGAGTCCTGAACAGAGAGAACAGCTCGTCTACTGGATTTTAAAGTCACTTCCCTTTCAGAAGTTTATTAAAAGAGTTAACGTCCCCGAGGCTGTAAAATATGTAGAAACTGTCAAACTGCTGAGCACACATCGATGGAGAGACATGAAGTTCAGGCTTTGACTTGACGACAGGGCTTGGTGAAGACAGTGGTGGTGGTCTCCGCTGCTGCACTGAACATGTATTCCAGTCATTATGAGGATGTGGAATGTCTCAGTGGTGCATGTTCAGAGATGTTCAGGATGTGGTTGGGTGAGATGATACAGACAGAACGTGCTGCAGCTTGTCGCAGATATTTCACCTGAAAAACCTGCAGGTTTATTTCTGTCAAAGAACCAAACTGAAGCTTCTTCTCCTCCTCAGGTATCTGAAGATCGTCCACCCTTTAGGAACTCACATCCTGCAGACCGTAAGAGTCGCTCGCATCGCCTCCACGGTAACCTGGGTCTTCCTTCTGGCCTCATCGTGCAGCTACATCATCCTGTCCCTCCTCACCCAGGAGGATCTCTCCTCTGTGCCGGTCACAGTCAGCTGCGACTTCCTGCACAGTCCACAGCTCAGCGTTTTCTACAAAGTCATCCACACCTGCTCCGCCACCATCTTCCTGCTTGTCCTCATCTCCCTGGTCCTCTTCTACTACGGCACCTCCCGCAGGCTGTCGCAGGTCCAGCAGAGGCAGCCGGCGTCCTCCAGCTCCAACAAACTCGCCAAGTCACGCAGGAACATGTTGGTGCTGGTCATCGTGTTCTGCGTTTGCTTCGTCCCGTACCACCTGGTTCGACTCCCCTACGCCTTCCTGTCGAAGCAGTGCCGGTGGAGCCAGACCTTCTTCTACCTGAAGGAGCTGACCATCATGGTGTCGGTTCTCAACGTCTGCCTGGACCCGCTCATCTACTTCATCTTCTGCAAGGCCTTCAGGGCCCAGCTGAGCACGGGGAGGGCGGTCAACACGTCGCAGGTCATGACGAACGCAGAAAGACTCGAGATGAAAAGCAACGACGAGTGTTGAGGCAGAGCGGCGTCCTCGCACAACACTTGTGACTTGTGTTATTAAAAAGCAACAATCACAAATATACAGACAGGTTAGCAAGAGACGTCATCAGTGACGTGCAGAAAGTTTCACAAATTCAAAAAAAAATGATCAGATGCTATGAGGTGTTTTATGTTTTGCTGAAGTGTCGACTGTGTGAAACAGATTCAACTCTGAAATGAGGTTTTATCATTTTAAGAATGAAGACAACATTCAGAAAGTCCTCATTCAGTCGTCTGCACCTGAACACGCACATCACATGACCCCTCAGGGACACGTACATGAATACATCCGCATTCAAATCTGAGATATTTTGGGTTCGTTTCTGGAAGAAGTGAAACTGTGGTGAAACACTGAAGCTCCTGAAACGCGTCGTCTGTCGTCAGCACCAAACCTCTTCATGATGTCACATGACGTCCGCTTGTCATTCTGTGGTGCAACCAGCAGGGGGCAGCAGTGTGTTGTCCATCACCTCCGTCTTTTCACGTCAACATTTTAACAACATGAGGAGAACATGTGAATCAAATCTCATTCAGGAAAACACGACGTGATCACTTTTCATTAAAGGAGCGTCGACAGGACAGCAGGTCGTGTGACGCCCGAGGTCATCCCCAGAGACCAGTGACATCATCAGTAACAGCAGAGAACAAGTGAATCAGATAATCAGATCGTGTTATTTGAAACCAGTTCATTGGATGTAATGGTTGAACTCACAAACCATAGAAAACACATCACACAGTAAATATCCTTCAGTAGATATATTTAAATAAGCATTTCAGAGGTTTAAAATGATTTCTTTAGTTTTTACTGCACATGATGAAGCTGATGTTCTCTCCTCGTGATGAAGATGAAGGCAAACAACTGGAACGTCACCGAGCTGAACACCTTTTACAAACAGTATCTCTGCACTGGTTCCATTCAAAGAACTGATCCTGTAACAGCTGTAAAGATGTAGTTTGAATATAAATCTTCACTGTGACGGTTCCTGGGGTTTTCTGATGTCACTGTTTCAGCTGTTTGAGACCAGGCCTCCGTGGACCTGTTTAATAGGAAACATCTGGACTCCCGTGTGTGTGTGTGTGTGTGTGTGTGTGTGTGTGTGTGTGTGTGTGTGTGTGTGTGTGTGTGTGTGTGTGTGTGTGTGTGTGTGTGTGTGTGTGTACTCTGTGTCATTGGTGTTGCAATACAACACACAACTCTAAAATTAGACCCTGAAGACTGATATTAGCTCACTTCCCACGTATGAAACCAAACCAAACACACACACACACACACACACACACACACACACACACACACACACACACACACACACACACACATGAGGATTTAGCTGTTGAGAAATAAAACATTTACTCTTCATGTTATTAATCATAACATCCTTCATATCACGATGTCTGAGGACAAAAGTGCGTGGACACGCCTCAAATACTGGGTCAGCCATGTTGTGTGATTACAGAAATCTCCATGGAAACAGATCTACTTCCTGTTAGAAACCCAAAGACGCGAGAGTCTTTTGATGATGAATGAATTTAGTGTCTAAAGATGAGATCACTCTTGTATTTTACAAACCAACTGTCACATCAGCAGTTTGGGATCATTTGATTTCAAACCAAACAACATGGCTCAGCTTTGTTTTCACGTTTTCTTCATCTACAACCACAGTTGTTCTAACAATGTTTAACCTGTGTGTGTGTGTCTGTGTGTCTGTGTGTGTGTCTGTGTGTCTGTCTGTGTGTCTGTGTGTGTGTCTGTGTGTGTGTGTGTCAGTAGAACTTATCGTCTGGTTTCTGTTGACTCTAATGACTCATTTAGCCTGGATCCCCGTCTCCTCTCCTCTCCCTTCCTCTCTACCTCCTTTTCCTTCATTCCATCCTCTTCCTCTGCTTCTTCTCTTTTTTTACTTTAATTCTTCCGCCACAATCTCACAGTAGTAAATCAGCAGTGAAACCAAATCAGCTCAACATCATGGAACT